>NW_021163034.1:2140000-2343341 GCF_004324835.1 Dendronephthya gigantea | reverse complement strand
TTATTATTATTAGTTTATTTATTTATTGTTTATTTTAACAGTTATTTTGCTGTTTATTTTTGCTGTTTATTTTGCTGTTTATCCATAACAGTTATTTTGCTGTTTATTTTTGCTGTTTATTTTGCTGTTTATTCATAACAGTTATTTTGCTGTTTATTTTCATAACAGTTATTGACTGTTACCAATCGCATAGCGAGTACGGAGTACGCGCGGGTGCATGGACGTACCCGTGACATGTAGCTACTGTTTACTGACTGTAAATACTGTACGAATTGTTTGCAACAATCTGAGTATTCCCTATCATTGACGGCGCCGTTCCGGGTGACAAAACGTTTTGACGCGACAATTATATAATGCTCTTATGAGTGATGTTGTGACGTTCCTTGGAGAGTTCAAATGTCTGCTCCCCACTGCAATTATCGAGTTTCCAAGTTCATAAATTATTCAGTGATGATGATAGAGCTCCTTGATTCGACATGCACAATTTGACTGGAAAGTTTGTGAACTCGGGAACTGTACTGCATTGAAAGTGAACTGCATGGGGTGATGGGGAACGAACTTCGCAACATTTTACGCTACAAGACAAACGGAAATTGGCAATAAATTCGCTATCATGATAAGCGTTTTTCACACACCCGCCACGGTATTTATCAATTACAGTACGTGTCCATTTGATTTTCCGTAATTCAGGCAAGACGGGATACCGGTCATTCATGTTTACGTAGTTCCACTTCGTTGATCATACAAAATCGTTGCATATCGATTAAACCACATTTGAATTGAAAATTTGCAAGAGCAACAGCTTATAGCGAACACGTTTGCTCAGAGATTCATCGCCATGCATGTACACGTCTTTTGCACTATACGTGGGTAAACGTGTACGTGACACAGAATAAGAAATATTCGAACAATAAGAACAACAAGAGCTAGTGTATTCTCAGCTTGTATTTAGATGTCTATACACTATTTGCCTCCCACGAGTAAGCTCACTGATTTCAGTACAATAATACAGAATTCCTCCTAGTTTTGGTACGTGGACATGAGTTTTTGAACTATATGTAACGAGAAAGAGGATGCGAAGAGGGGTTTGTCGATTTGTCAGAACAAATATTCTGTTTACTTGCAAAGCACCGATAATCAAGAAGGTGGTCAGGTAAGAAATGTTTATGAGATTGCGTAATGTTATCTTGCCTTCCTTGTCTCTATATGAGGAGGATGTAGAGCACTAAAACCTGCGATGTTTACCCTATATTTAGCAATCAGTTCGTCAGACAAGGGCGGGCAAACATTTCAACGTGTTTATAATGACCACCAACTAGTTAAAAGCTTCCGACTCAAGTGTCTCTTTGTTTGTTCCTTGCGCTGTGACCAGGTTGCTGAAAATTGGAAGCAATAACATCATTATGTGGGCGTTTGAAATCTTCCCAACAGCGCCAGGTGCAGACACGGCGCGCAGAATTACGGACTACGGAGTGTCCAGGTTCGTAGAAAACACGTTTCCCCGCTCTGAATATTTAGCAGCACGCTCTCCCAGACGCTCTACATTATGTTTACCTTCTTTACCGCCATTATCGGAGTTTAGTCTGGTCTTCTGTAAAAATGATTGGCATTTAGCAAGCTTTAGCCATTTAAATTTTTCTACAGTGTTATTCATCAGACTTTCATAACAGACTTTTGTGGAAGATGATATTATGAAATCCTAACGTAGTATGAATGAGCAGTCGCTAATATCAAATAGTACAATTCTTACTTTTCCAATAGTAGCTATCATTCAATTTTCAATGTTTCATAACAGCAATACATAAACGAATACCTTTCAGCCGATTAGAATTATAGACAAAAATTTCCCAATTAAATGCAAATGCATGGCTGCAAATAATGATGCGTTATGGCATTTTAAAGTTTGATTATCATCGTTTCTAGGGCACACTGCATGTATAAAACACACTAAGTTTACATCGGCGATACTCTTTAGAACAAAATGCATGCATTAACGTGAAGAGGATGATTGAGAAATTTCTATGCAGCTACTCGATCTGCACAAGACAACACCAGACAAACGTTCAAACGTTTACATTCCAGGCATTTTTTCAAGGTAAACAAAACCACAGGGTTTTCTAAAAAAGAAGCGCACAATGCAGTAGAACAGAGACCAAGGAGCCGAATTCATTGGAACACAAATATGAGAATGTAGTCTAGAAATAATCAATTACTTCTTAAAAGTGATTCGTTTTTATCTCTTCGCAGATCTTATTGTTAGCATGATTCAACCAAAATATTGACAAATACTGTGCATTGACCAGAATCATCAAGTTTGCATTAAAATTTATGTTCCAAAAAGCGCATGAACTGCTAAAAATTACGGTTTATTATACTAAAATTAAAAAAATAATTATTAAAATGTTGCTTGTGTAATGAGAGATTAATAGTACTCCTTGTCCTGCGGTGAAGAATCTTTGGCATGCGTTTTCCTTCGTTATATATTGGATAGATAAAGAAAGTTAGTCTAAAATAGAAATAATTGTCTATTCACATATAAAGCCCTATGTATGATTGGGTGCGCAAATATTTGATGAGCAAATAAGTAAACGTACTGGTATCGTATGTTGGATATAGACGACTATTTTATACGGAGCAACTGGTTTTAGGTATCATTAATGCCACCAGGGCGCTATCGAACCGCTTTAAACATAATAATCATAATTTGAACAAAAAAATGCCACTCTAGCATGTTAAATTTAATGACCCTTTTATGCACATTCCATTCTCTGCAACAAATAAATTATGCGCTTTTGAATCATTCCTTATCAACGCTGTTTTAGTTATGTTTCGTGAGGACTATAGCTATTTCCTGACTTTAGTAAATAATCACACGATAAGAAAGCAATTTTGAGGCAGCCAAACGGTGCCTGCCGTCTGCGAATTTTCTCAGGTGTGTCCAAGTAAGATATGTCTTTATTTTAAAACAGCGTTTCCTTGAGGACTTCTTGTCGAACGCTAGGGTATATCGTAAATGAACGACTAAAATACACAATATCTTGTCTAGACTGGATTTCTTGTAGTAGACCAGTAGGTAAATGGCATCAGTGCCATAATATAGCACCAGTGCATTATATTTTTATAAAATAGCGTTATGAGAATAAAGCTATTGGATCACTTATAATACATCAATGGCGAATGACAGAAGAAGATATAGGTGTGATACTAAAATAAACCAATTACCTAAATACGCAAAGTATTTTTGAAGCATAAAATCCTTTTACGGTGAAATTAATTAGGCATGCAAGTTTTTCTTTGTTTCAAAGGACTTGCATGATGATCTGCGCCAGATTTGTATTGCATTGGTGGAGCTGAACAACATAAACCTCAATTTGAGAACACGACGACTGGGAATAGCGCGATGGCAAGAATATATTTGAGTGCTATCCTTTTGTTACATTTGATAGGTCGAATTAAAAGTAAGAATATAAATTCAACGCTCTTGCCGAGGATACCGTCGTCAATAAAGATTGTGTCACAAATTTCAAGGACCGTCGCACTTCCTACCCTTTTAAATACCACAGCTTCGACAGTGGATATCTCACGCATACCACGAGACGATATCACCTCTTTACCACGTAAGCAATTAAAACCCAGTTTGCTATACTGTGTCAATAATTTTGAATCTTTTTTGTTCGCTATCAATAGAATGCACGCTTTGTCCAGTAGGGACCAGTAGAGAGCAGCCTTAGTTATTTGGCTGGCAAAAAGAACGTGCACTAACTTGCGTGCTTATAATTTACCAGTAAAAGAACATCTGAAATTTGTAAAGTTTAAATTCGCGTCAACCATTAACCTAATCTTTAGAATATACAGTAGCCCAGCTCAAAATCTGACTTCTCGGAAATAGACACAGCAGGTGTCATATATGCTTAGCGGACGAATGTTCCAACCCGAATGTCCCAATCAATGTCATCTTTACAAGACTTATCATCGTCAACATGCTGCATGCCCGCCCAACCATCTACAGTCTTGCAATGAATGGCTCTAAATATGATTTCCAGGAGATGAAATTAGGGAGCTTTAGCAGTGACTATGGGTACAAGATTTGTCATTCTCGCGTGCTGTTTTCTTACGCCATCAGCCAAAAGTCGTTGTCGTCGAGCTTTTGAGTACGAGTTTGTAGATTTATTTCGTCTTTAAAGCCCAAAGACAACGAGTGTCGTCAGATGACGTAGGCAAAAGCATCGATTTTTGCGAATCCTGTACCCGTGGTCATATACTGTTAGCCACGGCAGCTCCCTGCTAACATCTCGACGGTTAATTAAACTTGCAATTTTTCCTTATGATATCTCCGCATCACATGTAGTTCCTACCACATCAGGTTGTGTACGCCCAGCAACTCTGGCAATTGACCATACGACAGGTATGTCAAACAATGGCACTTCACTTTCTCGTTTCGAGTTTATCTTATATCAGTTGTCGGCTATAAATATTGCAACATTATCTAAACAATAGATAATGTTGGAACTTTTTCGAGTGAACTTACGCCGTCGTCGACAAAATCGTTGCGAATGCGAATAATGATGGTATGAAAGGAAAGCGTTTCGTTAAATTGTGATGTGAAACGTACCAAAATTTCGCATGATTCAAATTTATTGTAACGTAAACTCGACTTTAGGTTTCATTCACAAACCTACCAAACCTTATTGACTGTTAATTTTAAATGTTCTGACAAAGAGTTTAAAAGCAGTGGCGTAGCCAACCTGACGATTTAGTCATGCTATGCAAATTTTATGTTATTATCATTATTCATTTCATGTGAAATTCAGTGTTTTCACAGTCGATGAACACCAAAATATTAGCATAGCATGACTAAATATGTCAGGCTGGTTACGCCACTGTTTAAAAGTAATAATAATATTAGAAGTCCGTGCAAGATGGAGAAAACTCGTACGACTTCTAATATCATTATTACTTTTAAATTCTTTGTCAGAATATTTTAAATTTAATAAATCAATCAAATTATCAATGTCAATATTGACAATTCTCAGCAGTCCCGCCGATCGACCCCTATTGCTTATCTCGTAATTGTTCGGCTTTGAGTTTTTGCATTCATTGAATACTTCTGCATGTGTAGATGCATGTGGCCAAAGTTTCTTGTGCTCTCCTGGTACGCTCAAAAGTCCCGACTATCCGTCTCGATACCCTAACAGCATGAGCTGCACCTGGACTATTTTTAGCACGATTGGACAGAAAGTTCTCTTGCAGTTTTCTCTATTCAAGGTAGGTTGAGCTCGCTGGTTCGAAAACCGTATAGTGTTCTATGTGAGATAGCAACCTCGTACCTAGGGAACCTGCCATTATATTGCACTTTTTTAATCCTAATATTACGTTCCCGAGCACCTTTATAGTTTTATTCGAAATTTGATCTCTAAATCTTCATTACCAGAAATTGGTGACAATATGGCTGTTGCTTACTATAAATTACATGCATTGGGTGAAAAATTAAAACGTCGTAACGTCAGAGCCACAGACTTGGAGCACTTTTTGCCGACCTCTGGATGGATAGAATAGCTGTTTAGAAACGTTTTGGTAACCGAATCTTTTACCTTGGGTATTTCTGCAGTCCGCCAAATCTAAAAATACAATGCCCAAAAATTTGGCCATGTTCTCTCAACGAACTTATAAAATAGCTCACATTCATACCTACATTTCGATTCGGATTGTTGATGAATTGACGTGTGATATACCAAAAAATTTTGTTAAAGATATTGTGTTTCGTATTCCTAACAGGAAATTTCCTGTACTGCTCGGATTTTTTCTGCAGTTGCAGATTAAAAATGTTATCAGTCTCGTAAGGCAGTTCAACCATACAAAGCGTATATACACATTTGAATACAGTCGGTTGGCGGAACGTAGAGACACCCAAGGTAAGTAATTCGATCTTCAAAGCGTTGTAAAATGGCTGTTCTATTGATCCAGAGGTCGGCAAACAGTGGGCAACATCTAGGGTAACGGCAATTTTAGGTTTTGAACTTTTGCTATGTGTATTTTTACAGTAAAATTTAAAGGCCTTTGTTGTTGAAAATTATATGCAAATTAGTTTATATGCAAATCACCATGTCACAAATTTCTGGTAATGTAAAAGGAGATTAATTTCATATTTAGTCGCGTTTATTGGATTGAGGTTGATCGTAGGTTGATCATCTGGTACAAATCGACTCCACTAATTGGGTAATTAAAAGTTTCAATATCAAATTTGGAGTTATTTCACTTCTAGCTGGAGAGCCATCCTTCCTGTGCGTGGGATTATTTGGACGTTTATGATGGTGATTCGAAGCACGCGCCAAGACTGGGCCGGTTTTGTGGAGACAATTTTCCAAGAAGACTGGTTTCTTCTGGATCTAAGCTCCATCTTGTTTTTTACGCCGACAATAATATGCGCGCAGAGGGATTTATTTTGAATTTTACATCGATATATTATGGTAAGATATAATTTTTTAATATTTAATTTAGTCTAGTTTTGATATATTCGCCTGAAGATATTAAGCAGTGAACTTGTCAAACGATGCAGTTAACGAAATAATGTAAAATATGGATTACCTCTTGCAGCCCCGGGGTTTTTTCTCAAAATTCTAAATTTCGATATCACCTGTAGCTTTGTAGTCATAGCTAGATTAGTTGATGCTAGGGACAGAAACTAACATATCATTAGATTCCTTAAATCATGAAGAAAGTGAATATTACATCACTCAAATAAAAAAGTGCTATCACTGTGCACCATCGTCCCTTGAATTACAACAATATTTTCAGATTGTTACAGTAATTTCAATTCGACTGCATTTTTTGCAGTGTAGTTTATCGTTTTGGTTTTCAGTTATCCAATTTTATGAAAGAAATGATCAAGAGCTTCATTTTGATATGCATATCATTAATATAAATTATAACGTATACTTTTAGATTATCGATTTCTCCGCTATATGAACAAAGCTAATAAGTACATACCGTATATTTATCATTTATAGACCTGACGTGAGGGAGGTTTGTCGAAATATTCGACACAGGACCTTCTACACCTTTGCTTTTCGCACCATAGAATATTATATACGATGTATTGTTGGGATTTTTGTTATAGTCCGTGCAAGTGCTGAAAAATTTACCCCTAAAAAGTGACGTGCTCAGAAAAATTACAATTTTGAATTCCAAATTGCTACAGCTCCAGTGATTAGAATTTCTGCAACCAGAAACACTGACACCAGATTTACATTCAAGAAATGGATTTCGTATCCATGAGTATCAAAAGTCATGAAGTATAAGTCTAGTAACATTTAAGAAGCTCTGTTCCAACGAGCTCGAGAGGGACTTCTTTATTTGCGAAAGAATTCGATCGATTTCATGACATTAAAACTATGCTCCCGTTCCTTTATTTCCAAATTTAGAATTTTCATACTTTAAGGTTTCAATTTAACAGATTATTAAAATGAAGAAAAGAGTTCATCTTTCATAAAATCTCCCTAAAATTGTATCTCTCATTACAGAAATATCATCCCCAGTTGCAATCCTCATTCAATCGTCAACAGTTAATCGTGCAGTTCTGGATGCGAGCAGTGATCTACATGAGTCACAAGAAACTGTGATTTCAACAGCTGTAAATAACATGTCAACTACGGTATTGTCCGATGTTACTTCAAAAACCATCCCTGTAACACTAAGACAGCAAAGCAGTAAACACATTCGACATAAAGCCTCCTCCAGGCATTCGGAACTCAGGACCCATCAAGTTGACCATAGAACAGGTTAGATTGGCAAATTCCTACGGTTCCAAAGCTTGAAATTATTAACCATAGTTATATTTAGTCATAATTTAGAAGTAAACGTATTTTTATCTTACTGAATTATTGCAGAATTACCATCAACAGCTTCACTTCCCATTCGATCGTCAACAGTTAATTCCTTAACTCTGGGAACAAGTGATTCACATGTGCACGTGTTATCTGAATATTTGGTTACAACTCCTGTAAATGATATTTCAACTAAGTTATTCTCGGATGTTATTTTGAAAACGCTTCCTGTGATGCCAGGTATTGAATACATTGCACTAAAAACCTTATCACGGCATTCTTATACCTCAGCATTCATCCAATTAACCTCAGACAGGTCGGTAAATTGTTCGTCCCACGGTTTCAAAGGCTTTGACGCTAGTTATGTTTAGTCACATTTTAGATTAATGTTTAGTCACGGCATTTAACAGATTATTAAAATAAAGGAAAAAGTTCATCTTTCACACAATCTTCCTAAAATCGTGTCTCTCATTACAGAAAAATCATCCTCAGTTGTAATCCCCATTCAATCGTCAACAGTTAATCGTGCAGTTCTGGATGCGAGCAGTGATCTACATGTTTCACAAGAAACTGTGATTTCAACAGCTGTAAATAACATGTCAACTACGGTATTGTCCGATGTTACTTCAAAAACCATCCCTGTAACACTAAGACAGCAAAGCAGTAAACACCTTGGACTCAATGCCTCCTCCAGGCATTCGGAACTCAGGACCCATCAAGTTGACCATAGAACAGGTCGGTAATCATTCATCTCACGCTCTCAATGGCCTAAGAGTGTTGACGCAAGTATGATTTAGCTATATTTTATATCGAAGTAAAAATACTTAATCTTACTGAATTATTGCAGAAATACCATCAACAATCTCACGTTCCGTTCAATCAACAACAGTTAATTCCGTACCTTTTGGTAAAAGTTATTCACAAGTGCTTTCAAGAAATGTGATTACAAAGCCTGTAAATAACATGTCAACTACCTTACTGCCCGCCGATGTTATTTCAAAAACGCTTCCTTCAACGCAAAACAGTAAACACATTGGACTCATCACCTCGTCCAGGCATTCGGCTCTCACGACCCATCCAGTTGACCATGCAACAGGTAGGCAAATTGTTCTTCCTACGGTTCGAAAAGCTTAAAAATTTTTACGCTTTTAGAAATAAAAAGATTTATATGATCGTACAAAATAATTGCAGAAATATCATCAACGGCCTCACTTCCCATTCAATCATCAACAGTTAATTCCATAGCTTTGGGTAAAAGTGAGTCACATGTGCTGTCCAGAAATTTGATTACAACACGTGTAAATAACATGTCAACAACATTATTGCCCGATGTTATTTTTACAACGCTTCCTTTAACGCCAAGTGGTAAACACATTGGACTAAACACCTCGTCAAAGCATTCTGATCTCAGCATTCGTCCGGTTAACCTTCGAACAGGTTGGTAAATAATTCTACCTACAGTTTCAAACTATCGACTCTAGTTATGTTTCGTCACATTTTTGAAGAAAAACTATCTAGGGGCTGTTTACATGAGCCCGGTTACCCGAGATTCAGCGAAACGTGAGATGATTTTAAAGTATTGAAATGAGCAAATAACATGATCCTGACAGTCGTATAATCACCACAACAATAGCATGTGATTGTTTGGTGTCATAAAGACTTATTTCAATGCTTTAAAGTTCTCTCACGCTTCGTTGAATCTCGGGAAACCGGGCTCACGTAAACAACCCCTTAATCTTACTAAATTTTTGCAGAAATATCATCAACAGTCTCACTTTCCGTTCAGCCATCAACAGTTGATTTCGCAGCTTTGAGTAAAAGTGATTCCTATGTGTTATTAGAAGATGTGATTACAACGCATGTAAGTAACATGTCAACTACGGTACCCTCCGCTGTTATTGTGACAACGCTTCCTTTAACGGCAAGCAGTAAACACATTGGACTCAACAACTCGTCCAGGCATTCGAACGTGGGGACCCATCAAGTTGATCATAGAACAGGTCGGTATATCATTTGTCTAAAACTTTCAAAGCCTATATAAGGCTGTCGACGCGCAAGCTTTATTCAGCTACATTTTATAACGTTAACATGATTCTCAGCTCATCTGCACATGCACAATGAACAATGCACTATTATGATTAATAACTAGCTATGTAAAAAGGCAGTTGATGTCTTGATCAGAAGAACTGCACAAATTACAATTTGGAAAACATTAGAGCTGGTCGTTGTGTTAGTTTTCGACTATTAAGCTGTCCTGCATACGACCCCGACGATCCTGCTATTATTCAGAAGCCAAAACACATAAAGAAAAGGAGTCGTTTAACAATTTTCATTTTTTTTTAACAATTTTCATCTCACTGAATTATTGCAGAAGTATCATCAACAGTCTCACTTCCCCTTCAATCATCAACAGTTAATTCCTTAGCTTTGGGTAAAAGTGATTCACATGTGCTATCAAGAGATGTGATTACAAGTACAACGCCTGTAAGTCGCATGTCAACTACGGTACCTTCCGCTGTTATATTGCCAACCCTTCCTTTAACGGCAAGTAGTAAACTCATTAGACTCAGGACTTTGTCCAGGGATTCGGACGTCAGACTCAACTCATTTGAGCATACAACAGGTTGGTAAATTGTTCGTCCCACGGTTTCAAAGGTTTTAAGACTGTTGACGCTAGTTATGTTTGGTCACATTTTAGTAATAAAATACTTTAATCTTACTGAATTATTGCAGAAATATCGTCAACAGCAGCTCTTCCCATTCAATCGTCAACAGTTGATTCCGTAGCTCAGGGCACAAATGTGCTTTCTGAAAATTTGATTGCAACACGTGTAAATAACATGTCAACAACATTATTGGCCGATGTTATTTTGACAACGCTTCCTTTAACGCGAAGTAGTAAACACATTGGACTCAACACCTCGTCCAAGCATTCGGATTTCAGGACCCATCAAGTTCACCATAGAACAGGTCGGTAAATCATTCGTCTCAAACTTTCGAAGGCGTAATTAAGACTCTTGACACTAGTTATATTTAGCTACATTTTACAGAAGTAAACATATTTTATCGTACTGGATTATTGCAGACATACCATCAACAGTTTCACTTTCCCTTCAATCGTCAACAGTTGATTCCGTACCTCTGGGCTCAAATGTGCTATCTAAAAATTTTTTTACAACGCGTGTAAATAACATGTCAACTACATTATTGCCCGATGTTATTTTGACAACGCTTCCTTTAACGCCAAGTAGTGAACACATTGGACTAAACACCTCATCAAAGCATTCCGACCTCAGGATCCATCCAGTTGACCATACAACAGGTTAGGTCGGGAAATTATTCTTCCTGCGGTTTCAAAAGCTTGAATTTATCGACGACGGTTCTATTTAGTCGCATTTTAGAAGTAACCGTATTTCTATCTTACTGAATTATTGCAGAAATACCATCAACAGCTTCACTTCCCATTCGATCGTCAACAGTTAATTCCTTAACTTTGGGCACGAGTGATTCACATGTGCATGTGCTGCTATCTGAATATTTGGTTACAACTCCTGTAAATAACATGTCAACTAAATTATTCTCCGATGTTATTTTGAAAACGCTTCCTGTGACGCCAGGTAGTAAACACATTGGACTAAAGACCTCATCAAGGCATTCTTACCTCAGCGTTCATCCAATTAACCTCAGAAGTAATCGTAGTCCCACGGTTTCAAAGGCTTTGACACATTTTAGAAGAAAATTGTTTATCTTGTGCTGGTGCTTTGGGCACGAGAGATTCACATGTGTTCCTATTATATGTGATTTTGACGCCTGTAAATAAAATTTTAACTACGATAGTGTCGGATATTTTTCGACAAATAATAATACACATATTGAGTCTCGCCACCTCCAGGCATCCTATACTTTCAGTCTACAAGAAGTAAACAGACAATTCGTTTCACTGTTTTAATACGCTCAAGAGGCTATTAAGTTTCAGGTTTACGTATTTGTAGAATGAAATTGTGGAAGAGATATATTGCTGCCATAAACATTTTATCGCATTGCATTTTTGCAGAGATATCAACGACCGTCGTACTACATACTCGGTCATCTGCAGTTCATCCTTTGAGGACAAATAACTCATATACGCCAGCAGTGTTTACAGTGCCTACGAATGGCATGTCAATTACAGTTTCTTCTGACGTTATTCCAAGAAGTAAATACATTAAAATTAACGTCACATCCAGTAATGCGGAACTCAGATCTCTCAAAAACGTCCCTAAATCAGGTAAGAAAAGAATTCGTCTTCATAATATATTTTTATACACACGGTTTCATAAGCTTAAGATCTTTGGCTGAAGTTTTGGTTATATTTAGGTACTTTTTGATACCATACATTAATACTGTATTTGAGTTATTGCATAAATATTTTCTTCAGTTGCACTATTTTTTCAATCATCTATACGTGGTTAATCCGGTAGTTTTGAGGATAACGAATCCACATATGCTACCAGATGATGCGATTACAACGCACGTAAAAATATATTGTGTCATTTTAAATATTCTTAAACGCTGTCTTAAAAACTCTTCCTGTGGTGTCAAGTACAGCCAGGAATTTTGTACTTGTCACTACAAGAGGTGGGTAAATATTTGGTCTGACGGTTTTTTAGGCTTACGATGATTGAAGCAAATTATAATTAAATTCATAGCTACTTTTTATAGGAGCATAGATAATTTTTTTTATTGTGTCTTTGGGAATTATTGTAAAAATGTCATTAACAGTCGAAGCTCCAGCTATATCATCCGTAGGTAATCCTGTCGCCTTGGAGACAAGCAGTGATTCATATTTGCCATCACAAGACGTGATTACAGCACCTGTAACTAACTGGTCAACTACAGTATTGCCATTCGTAACGCCAACTAGTAGACACTTGCAAACAATCACTTTGTCCAAGCCTTCGGTTATTTGGACTGCAACAGGTAGGCGAAGAATTGGCCGTTCACGGTTTCATAAGCCTTGCTCGTCACATTCTCTAAAAGTGATAAGGCTTTTTCGGCATTTCACTAATCTATAGAGATTTTACTAACTTTACACGAAATCGTACGTCAATTACCTGCAGATAAAGCTCCTAATTAACTATTACAATCTATTTACAACCATGCTATTCATCCAAGGAAAAATGAAGACTACGTCTGAGCTTGGAGTGTCAACTAAAATTCTGTCTGGTCCTTCTTCGGCAATACTTTCTTTTACACCAAGTAGAAAATTCGTTGAAATCAACACCACATCCAGGTCTTCAGTTTCTTTGTCAACGAACCAAACTACAGGTGGGTTTAATAATAAAGTTATATTGTTTTTAACATTGCACATTCCCTTTTTGGTTGGAATTACAATACAATTTGAATTGATATAACGACAAACGTACGAATGCTGGCTCATAGCTAACGAGTCAGTAATCACTTTAATGTGACTGCTTTGCGTGTTTAAGGACTCAATTCGATATCTAATTATACCGGTTTGTTACGTAACGGCTAATACTGGCCAAAAATGGCTGTCAAATTGATTAATATTGTCAAACCTTTTGAGTTTTGAATGTTGAGTCATTGAATAACGGAGCTCAGCAGCTCCATGATTAGCATTTAAAGTTTGAAATAAATCAGCTAAAGACGTTATTTGTGTAACTGTAAGGAATTCTGCTTTGTTTGATATTCGCATTGAGCAATTTTGGAGAACTTATATTTTTTTAAGAACTTTTGCAGACATCATATGCAGAGATACAACCTTTAACAATTTTTACCAGATACTATGAAGTATGAAGTTTGTTTTTTTTTAATTATGGCAGAAATGTCATCGACCGTCGTACAACCCACTCTATCATCTGCAGTTACTCGCGTAGTTTTGACGAGAAATAATTCACATACGCCACCAGGCGAAGTGACTAAAATGCCTTTAAATAGCATATCCACTGCGAATTGGTCTGTTAAATGGACAACGCTTGCTGTGACCGAAGATAGTGAATATATTAAAATCAACGCCACATCCAGGCCTTCAATACTAAGAAATCTACCCCTTGCAACGGATTCAGCAACAGGTGTGTAAAGAATCAGTGGCATAATGTGATTAATATTTCCCTTCCCATTTTTGTCCTGGATCAATTTTGAATTGGGAACATCAAGAAGAAGTGCCTACTACTATTACTAAATTCGCATCTCACTGAAATTTTGCAGCAATTTCAACCACGGTTATTCTACCTACTCAGTCATCTACAGTTTTGAAAATGGAAAGTTCACATACACTGGGAAAGGACGTGACTACTGCGCCAGTGATTGACATCTCAATTACAACTATTTCAGCAGTACTTCATGTAACGCCTAGTAGTGCTTTCAGTATCACTTCCAGTCCTTCGGTGAAAACGACGATTTCAACGCAAGGTTGGTAAATTATTCAATGGTTAATTTGTTATGCTCATATTGAAAAAGAATTGTCTATGAGCTGCACTAAAATTGTAAATTTAACACTTGACAATACTGAAGTGTCTAATTTGATATCAGCTAAGTACATATATTCAAAAATAATATGCGATGTAACCATTGTATTATTTTAATGGCTTTTGATTGGTTGTTTTGATCACGTGGTATAAAATAGGAAGTAGGTTTATAATCAATTTATAACAATATATAAAAACATTTTTATTTATAATAACTTTTGCAAATCATTCGCAAAATATTTCTTAAATAATTCAATATAACATTAGATCTTTTTCGTTTAATATAGAAAAAATAATGAGTATTTTTATTCGTGTAACGATATAAGAGTGCCTAATTCATCTTCATCTCACAGAAATATTCTTTTCAATGCACATATAAACATTTATCATTAGTCTGTTATTCACTGTGTAAATTATCAGTTTAAACAGTAGATCTTCAGTAGAACACGCGGAACGAATATCAAAATATTTTTCGACCTCGTCCGGCGTTTAGCTTCGCCCTTTGAAAATCTAGATTATTAGTAAAGCAATATAATATGAAGCATATCTGAAAATGTCCCATAAAGCTACAATTCTGCATCACATTTTGCCTGTTTTAAAAGGTTCTTGTTCAAGAGATGTTGATGGTTCACCTGAAGCGTATGGAATTTTTTTGTGGCCAGAAACACCAACTGGAAACATTTCTACGGTTGCTTGTCCCTACAACAACGAGTCTTTCGCCAGCCGTGAATGTTTTTATACAAACAAAAGAGGTGGCGAAAGTGTTTGGGGTCCTACTGTAGCCACTAAGTGCATATTTAAAAACGAGAGAAGCAAAGACATTTTTCGATTGTCAGAGGTAATACAATTTAAGCTAAGTAAGCTCTTCTAGCTTTTCCATCAGCGACAAAATTTAGCCAAGTTTATTTTTCCTGCTGAAACGTATTCAAGCCTAAAACTAACAAAAGAAACAACTTGCCCTTGAACAGTTCTCGAATTTCACTCGAATTTTCAGGAAGAAGTAAATGTTAACAACGTGGTAAAAATAGTCGAAGAATTGAAAAACTTGTCCATTGTTGATCAGAACAGTACTCTAAACGCAGGAGATATCGACAATATCGCTACGGTATTAGAAAATATTGCTGCAGTGAAAGGAAAAGCAAACGAGGTTAGATTATGTTTTTTAATGTAACTGCATTGTAGTTATATATATTTCAACATCAACAACATGTGATCAAGCTAGTGTGATGATTGCTTTGTTCTATGAAGTGTGCAATTGAAGTGACAAACTTTCCTAATGAATAGAATACGCGTAAGAATAAGGGCAATATAAGTATAATTTTAAAGGTGTATGAATCATGATTATCAAATTATGGACATTGATTGCTTTAGTGACCTCCGACTGAACTTGTAACTTTTTTAAAATCGCTGCAAGATTTTTTTATAATAGTGAAGGATGAAAAAGTAAATCATAAAAAAGAGACTGTTTGAATACTGTTTGTAAAAGCACAAAAGAAAATTTGCATTGGCATAAAGGCTTTCCAAAATGAAACATGAAAGGTCATAAAACATCATTTATTTCAAATTTCGATACATTTGTCCAGACATTGTTTTACGTTTGTAAAAAATATTCTAAAGCAGACAGATTTTCTGAAATGATCACGTTTTTAATTTTATAATAATTGTAATAAAACAATTAAACAATTACTCACTTCATGCTCAGTAAATGCCCGGTAAGTTCACTTCATGCTCCCTAAATATAAACCATGTATTCATCATCTTTCATTCAGGGACATCCACCTCTTCTTCCGAGAATTGTTAATAATAAAGCCGGGAGCTTCGACCAGCGATAATTTTTGCGCAAAGCGACATTTTACTTCTCTTTCTGATCTCTCAACCATCTTGAATGAGTTGCTCAAAAACAAAGGAATAAGGGAATGATAAATTCACTTCGAGCGAAAAACATCGCTAATGGAAAACGGCTTTAGTCCGCAATTACACCTGAAATCTTGTGCGCATGTGCAAGTCTCACACGCAGCTGCAAGTCTCTCTCGACAACCATTATTTGATAATCAATATAATATGTTTGTGGGTTTTTCGTAGATTTTTGACGATTTCACCGACACAATAGACAATGTGCTGGACAGCAAAATAGAAAATATCTTAAAAGCACAAGTGGAGAAAAAATCTTCGTCGAGGTACGCGTGTATAGATTAATAATTTAAATAAACCAATAATATTAATGCCCTGTGCAAAGAATAAATAATAACGCCAATTAGTTTCCACGTCAGTTTTCAGTCCTATTCTGTTGCAAAATTTTGGGCGTGTCGTTCATCATTATCAGTTTTTAGTTTTGGTATTGCGTAGCGATGAGTGTAGTATAACGGCGCGGAGCGTCTGCGAGGGTGCTAATTTCGCTCGGAGATTAGGAATTACAACCGGAGCCCGGGAGAACATAGCAGAATCCAAAGTTGTCCAAATTCTATATCATGGACGGTCGACGTTGGGTGGTTTTGTAAGTTATGCGCTTGCGCGAGTCACCACTGGTAATCAACAACTTTCTGATTGGCTGAAATAGAAAGTTTGCATTTCAATAAGAATGTCAGCTATTTAACTCTTTTGTAAGCGTCTCATAAACTTTGTGGAAAATAAAACGAGAAGAAACAAGATGATACATATAATATATTGGATGGTAATGCAATTAAGCCTTGCCCAATTATTCTGGAATCATTCAACTCAGCTTTTTCATTGTTTTACTTATCAGTTTATTCGATTGTGTCTACTTTCTGAATTTCTGATCTTCACAGGATTGTCAACATTTTGGACAACTTTGCAGACTCATTAGTTGCCGGTCCCGAAGGGAAACTCGAAGCAGACAAAAGAAACTTTGCCATCAACTTACAAACTGTGCTTACGCAGAGCTTTTCCGGACTAAATTTTTCAGGCGTTAACAACGTATCAGGTGAACCAAAAAGAGAAAATAATGGCATCCCACCATCTCTTATGATTCCACAAACAATATTCAACGATTCGACTGTTAATACCAGTGCTGCGAACCATACTGTCATTTTTGTGCTTTATAAAGACTCGAAATTCTTCAGAGTGTCATTGGAGGATACCACGAGAACGTTTGGTCGCTTGAATAGTCTTGTGATTTCTGGAAGGATCAAGGGATTATCTGTTCAAAATTTAAACAACGCAGTGCATTTTGCATTATCAAGCATCGAAGAAGGCGACACGAACAGTACACTGTGCTCCTACTGGAATTTCACCATAGGCACAGGAAATTGGTCACAAGAAGGCTGTCAGTTTGAAGGTGTTCTTAATTATGGAAGGGTGCTTTGTAGTTGCAATCATTTAACCAACTTCGCTATGTTGATGGTAAGCTTATTATCGTGTCAGTTTAATAAGCCTGTTAAAATAAGCCATCCTTTGCAAGTCTTCTTGATTCGTCACTTGTTCCTGTGAACAATGAACAAGATTCTCGTGACAAGTTTATTTTTACCAACATAGCTTTAGAAACGTACCTTTTTTGATAGCTTTTTCTTGACACTTTTCGTCATTTTCGTATGCAAGCAATAGCTCTGAACAAAGCTCCTTAATTATACTGTCATGTTTATATGCATTCGCGAAAGATATAAATGCTTGTGCTTTTATCACACCTTTTCAGGATGTTTATCCAGGAGAGAAAACGGTACACGATAGAATACTTGGGGTAGTGAGTTATGTTGGATGTGCGCTATCACTGGTCGGGCTCACATTTACAATAATTACAATACTAATATTGAGGTAAATATACGTAGTTAAGATTACTTTGGCATATATCGTTCATTCGTGAAAATAACTGGATGTCCAAACAATTTATGTTCACTTTTTGATATGCCGATTTAATCCCCAATACAGCACGATTTAGGCAATCTTAGAAATGTACTAGGTTTGACCTAATATGGTCGAGGAAAAATTCCTTACGACGGCTGTTCATAAGGGCCACGACATGGAGTTTGTAAGTAGGACCCCAACATTCCCTTTAACGGGATAAAAAGATCTTTAATTGCCTTCCCTTTAAAACCATACTTATCAGTTGGATGGCTTAAAGCGGACACTGACCTACATATACATTAGCATATTAGTTTATGTATGATCTTGTTATGCATTTATATTATTCACAAATTATAATTATTATAATAATACAATCAATATTAGTATTATAAGTTAAAAAAACACTACTATATTATAAAAACAGACCAGTAATGGACCCTTTGCACATGACGTCACATTAAGCATCTGTAGAACAAATTAGCATAAATTTTGCTAAAAAACGTAAATTTGGAGAAAAATACAGAATTATTTACTAGTTTGAGAAACTTTGCTTTGTTAACTGCTTTTGACCGCTATATAAACCTTCACCGCTCGCATAACGATTATTTTCAGTGAAGCAAGGAAAAATCTGGGGCCGGTTGAGTAAAACACTTCAACTACATTCTGCATGGTTAAATCCTAGTTAACTCTGAAATACATGACTCTGATTGTCCAATGCTGTCCTAAACTATAAGGGGCCGGTTGTTCGAAAGGCGTTTAGTTTAAACGGTGGATAAGTTAAAAATGGAAAACCAAATTATCTATTTATTGAACAACGGAGCTAAAATATTTCAATGTAAATAGTTTAATTTTCAATGGAAGTACATATTATATATGCATAAGATGCAGGTTCAGTCATTCACAAAATATATGAGCGTATTCTTAAAATTTGGCTTATCCACCGTTTAAGCTAAACTTTTAATGATTTTGACTTCAGTGCGATGGGTTTATAGGAAGCTGCGATCGTCAAAGAAAAATCAATATTAGTCAATTCAAGAGAAGAAAATATATCTATTTTACCGGAATTATTTTCCTATATTTTTGCATGTATCTAGACTTCCGGTTACAAAGAACAGTTATATAATGTAATTCCATTCCACACCTCTTTCGTCTATTTGACAAATTATTCTTTTTTCCTAAATTAGGGAACTTCGAACCCAACTTCCAAGCCAGATTTTGCTGAACTTCTGTATTGCTTTGTCGTTGACGATAATTGTATTCTTAGCGGCTGCGGAGGAGTCGAAAACGTCATCATTAGCCGGCTGTCGGACAGCGGCCATTGCGTTACATTACTTCTTGTTAGCAGCATTCTTGTGGATGGCGGTAGAAGCGTATAATATGTATCGGGCATTTGTGATTATCTTTGCGGATTCGCATCCATCCAAGTTTTTAATGAAATGCTGTTTGTTTGCATGGGGTAAGAATTATATCAGATTATGGATCATTAATTCAATGCAAGCTAATCTCAATTTATAACAATACACCCTTCATTGTACGTACAGTACCTACCGACAAAAGGACCGGGTTGTTTTTTAATTTGTTTCTTCGAATTTTTGTTCATTAAATTATTTATCAATTAATTCGATATAAACTCTGCGTACGATTTTTGAATGCATGCCTAGTTTCTTTCTTTATGATTTTTCTGCTGCATGTCTTTAACACTCCTAATATTTTGCACAACTATAAAAATTTAACTTGGCTGAAGGAATACGGGAAGATCCTCGCTTGTCTCGTCTGTAACCAACTACTTCACAAATGTCGTGTTTCGTTGAGGCTCACGGGGTGCCCCAAAAAAGCGGATCCAAATAAACAATTATGTGAGACCACAATTATGTGACACCATCGTTCACAATAACGTTATTATTATTCGGTAAAGTTTAATACTAGAAATTTCTGTTCTTCTAGAATTTTGTATATTTTGTGCACTAAACATAAAAGCAGGACAAACCAAAACCCCAAAAATGCTGATTTTGTTTCAAAATTATTTTATACTTATGTGGGTTCCATTTTCTAAGGAGACCTATATATTACTATAACAGTAAACAATTTTTAACGATAAAACCTACGGAATGTAAAGTAATTATATAATCATTTATGGTACGCTTTAGGATCCCCAGGAGTAATTGTAGCGATAACAATGATAGTGGCACTGGAAAAATATGGCGACAAAACCTAGTAAGTATAGACTACATGATGTAGACATGAACCTCGACAATAATAGACATGAGCTTGCTCTTCTATAAAAGAAGCTACTTACTTTACATTTCCAAGAATGAGTTTAAGCTTTATGCCACCGGAAATTACAACCCACTATAGACCCAGTGTTTTGGGGTGCAAAGAGTTTGCATCGCCATCCTTTAACCAGTTTTCTCAAATTGTAAACCATGGCAGGAACCCATATAAATTATACTGCTCAACTTAGTTTTGGTATTTCTGGATCAATATGCACAGTCACTCAATTGACAATAAATTACTTAAACTTTAAACCGCAGCTTTCATTTGATTAAAAACAAATAAAACAAACATGATTTGACTGGGGAAAACTCCATTTTTTTAGTTGTAGATTACATGGCGTGCCCTTTATTGTGGCGTTTTTCACACCAACAATTCTCGTTCTTGTTGGTAATATCGTGGCGTTCTGTTTTATCATGCGATCATTGCTCACTGCCGGTAAAAAGGCCACCTCAGACCACAAGGAAACAGGCATTTTGCAAGCTAAGCGGGGGATAGCGATTATGGTGCTGCTTGGTTTGACCTGGCTTTTCGGTATTCTTGCAATTGGTGATGCAAAAGTTACGTTTCAATACCTCTTCTGCATTTTCAACACACTTCAAGGACTGTTTGTGTTTCTCTTTTTCACCGTTCTACCTTCTGGAACAAGACGAAAACTGCAAAAACTTGGTAAAGGTAAATATTCAAAAAGAAGCAAACTGGAGCGTAAGAACCTAAACGGTGGAAGCATTCATTTTAACAGCAAGGCATACTCCAGTGAAAATAATACGTTTTCCACCGGCATGAGTGAAAATAAAGTTGCCGAACTGAGTATAGCTGTTGAAGCCTCCTTGGATGGTATCGTTGTAAGGGATACTGGCGCTAAAGAAAATTACATAAACTTCACATTGGACGAGATTCCGGAAGAGGTGCGGGAGACTTTCATTGGTTACATCTGAGAAAAATTTCGAAGGAAAATTAATTAAAATACCCAGCGCTAGTTTAGCTGTCATGGGGTAATAATAATTCCTGCTGTATTCAATATATCTCATTCTATATCTAATTCAATATATCCTCTAAGCTACAAGCATTTCTGCAGGATGGCGGTTTGAGCAATATTTTAAAACACGTATAATCGCAAATAAAACGTACACTCTATCGTATAGCTACTTAATTTGTTTACTTATATTCGTTGTCATGCTATCTAGTCAAGTTGGCTTTCTGCTTATAATTATATCAATACTAAGAAATATTTACAACTTAAAATATTCATATCATTATCTCGTAATGGCTAGTCTAAATCTTCAAACTGTAACTTTATCTTACGAATTAACCCAAATTTACTGATAATTTTAATGAATTAATTTTTTGCGACGGGTATATATTCAAGTGCTGAATTGCACAAAATATATACGAATAGTTGACATCGTGCTTTGAGATTAAAAGTAAGCTTGGCTAATTGTTAATAAGTTATGTAAACATTATTAGTTACATCACAATATTGTTTGCCTGAAAATGACAGTTTTAGACAAAAAATCGGCCTTTACAGTTGAAATACCTCAGTCGTTTCCATATCTGTCAGATGATCTGTCATATAACACCCACACTGATGCATCTTCATTGGCTCCCAGTGAAATTCCAGATAGACTTTAAGATCTTGCTAATAACTTTTAAAGTTATTCATGGCTTTGCTCCTGAGTACTTAAATGAACTGATTCGCGTAAAAGCACCATCTAAATATCATCTTAGATCGAACAATGAATTACTACTCTCACAGCCAAAGTTTAAATCATTAAAAACGTTAGGTGCATGACCGTGCTTTTATATCAGCGGCACCCAATTTATGGAACTCACTACCAAACAACATCCGTAGTGTAAAAACAGTGAGCCATTTTGAAAAATTGTTAAAGACACATCTTTTTAAGATTGCATTTTATTAATTAGGTATATATTTTAATTGTTCTATTCTTATGTATATACACTTGTTTTATCAATCATGTAATGCGCAGGTGAGCATTTTCCTATGGAACTTCGCACAATATAAATCTAAGTAATAATAATAATAATGGAAACTTTATTTTCTTTAATACATACTTACAATTGCAAATCTCACTGTTAAAGGTAATTTACAATTGGCTACTTGATATATAAAAATTTGATATATAAAAATTTGATTATACATTATGCATTATTACACCTTACATTTACACAAGTACACATGCAATATAACAAGCAGATTAAAATTTTAGTAAATCTGGGTTTGTCCAATCCTTGTTTCTACAACAAAAAACGTAATATGTTGACCTAATTGCAATATTAATGACCTTTCTGATTATATATCGTACACCAGCCTTGTCGGATTTTAAACTTTCCAACATATCAATGAAGACTGAGCATTCTTTCTCAAAAACACCAAGGGCACTAATCGACAGATTGACGAACTTTACTGTTTTAAAATATTTCTGCTGTTCCGTAATCGTATCTTTATATTTCACGTGTTTTCGCTGCACATTTTTTCTTAGATTAGTTTCGTACCCGACGGTTAGTTCAAGGATATAAAGACAATTGTCTTTGGTCACAATTAGTAGATCAGGACGATATTCTTCACCAGTAATTATTGAGGGATTCGGGAATGATGGCAAGTCAGCATAGATGTTTTGAATATATTCCTTGGGAAGGTTATTGGCAAGAAAATTTAGGATTGAATCGTGTCTCCAAGTAAATCGTTCTAGGTAGGAACTGCAACCAGAGACAACGTGCAACAACGATTCAGGGTTAAGGCAGAATGAACATTCAGAAGACGACGAGAGTCCCCACTTACGTAGATTTTTCCGGGTTGGTAGTGAATTGTTGATGTACCGAATGCTGAAGTTGAAAATATTTCTTGGTAGTTTCGATTGACAAGTAGACCAAATACAGTTTACTTTGGGTAGAGAGAATTTTGTTATGCTGGAAAAGAACGAACCTTGACATTTCAGTTGATTTTCTAATTTATCTTCTTGACTTTTTCTGAATGACTTAACAACTTCTTTCGTTGAATTATATTTATCATATTGAGTGTTAGTATGATTAGAAGAAGATTTCCATAGGTGTTTTATTGATTCGTTAGGAGAAGATTTCAAGACACTGCGGATAGTTGTTTGACATTGGTTGAATTTAGTAGAAGGAGGAATGATGTTAAGACCAAATTTGTTTCTAGTTAGGTAAACGTAACTAAGCGATCCAGAGATAGGGAGTTCAAGCCATTTTCGGATGTACTGTTTGAAAACTGAGTCCAGGTTTTCAGAAATCCAGGTTTTTTGAATGGATGCTACTGTGAGATGCCACGAGAGTTTTGAAAGTACATAACGGCTGTATAAAAGAATTTTATATTTTGGGTGCAGTGGCTTCAGATCTATATCTTTCATCAGGCCGGTGAATAAGGAGAGTAATTCTGATTTGTGTTCGTCATTTGTCATTTCGTAATTGAAGAATCTTCCTAAATAACAAAATGATTGACCAATTTGCGTAACTGGGATTAAGCATCTATTAATGAATAACTTCGGGAGGTATTGAATTGATTTAGTGAGAGCTTTCTTGATGCCAAAGGTACTGCATTTGTCCACTCGTATGATCATGTCTGACCATTGACACCAGATCGCAAAACGATTTAGTAGGATTTGATTTTCAGATTCTTGGCTGGTTATTACAGCTGCGTCGTCGGCAAATTGAAACCAATGAACCGGGTTGAGAAGTTTATACGAAAAACCAAATTGTTGATATTTTTCCGACTTTATGTGCTGGATAAAGGTGTTGAAGCATAAGTTGAATAACAATGGACTGAGGCAATCACCTTGTAAAACTCCACGAGTTACGTTTATAAATGGGGTACTAAAATCAGGTGTGATGATTGATGTTCTAAAATTTGTATAAAGACTTTTAATTATGTGTTGAATATGATCAGGTATGTGATGATAGCCAAGGACAGATTGAATCAGATTATGGTGTACCTCTCCAAAAGCATTTTTGAGATCAAGTAGGGTTATGACGAGAGATCGCTGTCTTATTCGTGCTTGGTTAATAATATAGGCCATTTGAGCTGTGTGTTCAAATGTTCCCGATATATGAGGAGTGAATCCTTTCTGAATTCTGTGTTCGGTGAAGTTATTAGCAATCAAATACGAAAACATTGCATTACGGATACATGAAGTGAATACTTTCAACGGCACGGATTGAAGAGTTATTGGACGAAAGTTTTCAGGAAGATTAGTATCATTTTTCTTGTGTATTAATATAGTACAAGCTTTCTTCCATTCATCAGGAACAGACCAGAAACCAGACCGCTTGGATTATATAATAATATAATAATAATAATATAATAATAATAAATAATAAATAATATATAATATAATAATAATAATAATGGAAACTTTATTAAAGGTTTTCTTATTTACATATACTTATGCAATTATAAATCTCGCTTAATTAGGTAATTCATAATTGGCTACTTGAATCACAACTGAATAATATGTTTTTATATATAGTAACGACTATTAAATGACTATAACCTAAGTAAAGCATGCGAATTTTTTATACAAAATGTTTCAAAAAGCTAACATTTCTGGGCTTCCCCATTCCTTATTTCGACAACAAAATATATAATAAGTACTTCTGATAGCTATTGTTGTCATTTTATTTATGCAATATGTTTGATATTTCTTGTCGAGCCCAATCTTACCTAACATATCCAAGAAACTAGAGCACTCACTTGCAAAAACACCTAATGAGCTTATTGAAAGATTAATTAATTTAACGTCATAGAAATGCTGTTTTTGTTCTTGTACCAGTTCTCTATATTTGTGTTCTTTCCGCTTAACGTTGTTGTGAAGGTTTGTTTCATGGCCAACGGTCAGTTCAACCACATAGAGGGTGCCATCCGGATGTGATATTAATAGATCAGGACGATACGATTCACCAGTTAGGATGGATGGATTTTTGAAGCCCGGTAGATCAACAAATAGATTAGAGTGATGGACTGTAGTTTGTACAGTATTGGCAAGAAAATTGAGGATCGAGTCGTGCCTCCACGTAAAACGTTCCAGGTAGGATTGACAACCAGCGACCACATGTAATAATGATTCTGGGTTGAGACAAAAAGAACATTCTGGACTTGAAGATATTCCCCATCTATGAAGATTTTTTCGCGTGGGAAGAGAGTTGTTTATATAGCGTATGGTAAAGTTGTAAATGTTTTTAGGAAGTTTTGATTGAGCTGATGACCAGACCTTGTTGAGATGTGGTAAGGCGAACTTGGTAATACTCGAGAAAAAGGATCCTTGATTAGTCAGGCGGTTTTGAAGTCTATCTTCATGACCAGAGCGAAACTCTTTTAAAACGTCTTTGGTGGAGTGGTATATGTCATATTGGATATTTGTATGGTTGTTGGTGGATTTCCACAATTCTTAATTCAATAATAATAATAATAATAATAATAATAATAATAATAATAATAATAATAATAATAATAATAATAATAATAATAATAATAACATGTCACTAGTGCTTGATTGTGATTGGAGGTTATATTATTACTTAGTCGTGTTCTGACGAAAATCAACTATTTCACAGTGTCAAGCATATAACAATATACTTGCTAATAAAGGCCCCCGTTCACACGGAATACCGGAAGAATTTGAAAACGCAAGAATATTCTACCGTCCACACGTATTCCGCTTTCGCCCACTGAAAAACGAAAGAATCTGAAAACGCTGTACCAAGTGCCGGAAAAATTTGAAACGATGGCTGAGCTGATACGTGTGGAGGGCTAATTGCCGGATAAATTTAAAACGATGACGCATCAGGCATCAAATCTTTACCATATTAATGACTCATTTAATGAGGCCTGTTTCAAGCCTTGCATGTGCATGGCTTATGCTCAACTTTATAATGCTATATTGGCGTCAACTGAGTCTTACTTGGCTTATTTTCATGGTGAGTGAAAGGCTTCGCGAATCCTTTTAAGTATTTTACGCCAGAAACATGTCGAAAATATCGGAATATGGTTACACACATTTTTTTATACACGACATGCATTTAATAGATACTCAAGAACTATACAGGGTGTCTCAAAAAAACGCAACCACTTAGATATGCAAGAATATTAATATTGTTCGGATTTGCACCATAGTTCAGCTAAAATTACTTTTAGAATTTCAAATGAAGGATTTTCAATTTCATTTTCAATTCCCAGAGGTGCTTATCTATTGCGCTTTAGAGCAATAGATGCTTTAGAGCAAGCTTTATTGCGCTTTGCGTTTTTTTTGAGACACCCTGTATTTAGGAGTTCGGGCTTGTCATCTGTCCAAACAAAGTTTTCATTTTTGTTTTTCGTTCTGCATTTGGTAGATTTTTGTTTTAAATTCGACATCCAACCCGTGATATACGCGGACGGAAAACATGACGGTGTTTTGCAGGATCAAATAACTTTACGCTTATATCGTTTTCGGATCGTTTTTATGTTTACATGTGGACGCGGCTTTGTTTGCATTGTTTGATAGTGATTTATGCACGGTTCCAAACATTTTGTCTGTGTTTGAAAAAGGTTTATAATTTTATTTGCCGTGGATTTAGACGCCAAACAATTGACTTTGGCCTTTAGCGCTGCTAGTTCCTGCTTTAAAAAACATTTTCTTTACATTGATAATGATTTAATATAATTTCATCTTCTGTGGATTTAGGCGGCGAATAATTAACTTTAACCGATGCACAGTCGATTAAAATCACATAATTATTGTATTAAAAGTCATGCAAGAGTTTCATCACGAACTTTATTTTACATCCTGTTTTTCAACCACGTAATTTAATTAGATTTTGAAGCAACCAATCAGATAAGACTATATATACATTCCTTCAATTTTCCGCCAATCACGAGCTGGCAGTCCGGAGAGAGATATACGCTTATATATCTGCGCCCACGCATATAATGCCATAAAGGAAATTTTTCGCGGAAAAGACTGTCCGAAAAAGGAATAACTCTAACTGCGTTAACCACGACGAAAGAAAAGCAAATAATTAGTGCAATTTCGACTGGAAAGAATGTATCAATCCCGATATCCAAGTGTAGAAACTGCAGTATTTTTACTCTTATGTCTGGGTGAGTGACGTAAATAAATTTCGAACTTATTGTATAACATCGAGTGATTCAGACCCTTTATTTTATGCTTTAATCAGTTCCCACTTAGCATTACTATTTCCTGGTTTAATTCATTACAAATAATACGAATCTACGGCATTTCGGAGACCTTCATCTCATTATACTTAGAAACATTGAAGCTTGGATAATTATTTCACGGTATTTCTGACAAGGATAAAAGTAAAAATCAGTGTGCGGTTCTCCTTCATCAAAACTCCTCCTGTGTTTTAATCACGCTGTTTGTCGTTTTTGAGTACAAACTGCCGAGTTTTGGTTTCTTATTATGTGAATATAACTATATATGCATGATAGCAATCATTACAACATTGATTTTTACTTTCATGCAGCGTCTTGGTATATTGCACTGAACTACCAAGGGCGCAAGGGTGTTAATTATGATTACATACATGAAGGAACAATATCATTAAAACAATATCAGTCGGGTATAAGACGAACATGTGAATATACATTCTTCCAACTCAGTTTCTATAGCGATGGCCGAAAATGAATGCCCATGCAAGCTCAAACAGGGTTGGCACTCGACGAATCGTAATTCAAGAGATTCAACCAACTATAAGGCCTATAATCACATCCCAAATGTGTTGAAAGCTAATCCTCTGTCAGAAAGTGAACATGCAAACCAAGAAACGGTGGGGTACATTCCCAATGCAAACAGACGCTTTGTTTAGCTCTAATTATATTTGCTAGTGTCCGGTTTAGCCGGGCTAGCTCGGCAGTGCCGGGATCTCGCTTTACATATTATTTCACTTTATTTGTAAAATTACTTCATATAATATATGAAACAGGGCCAGCCCGGCTCTGGCGAGATCCCGCATGAACGAGACGAGATCTCGCCTCAGTCAACGGGCTCACATGAAAACATGAAGCAGGACAAAAAAAGAGAGCCAGCCAAGTCACAACCTTGGAGGTAGTACAAAGGAACTGTGCTCAGCATGATTTACGAACCAGTTTTGACTTGGTTTATTTTGTACGCAACCTAAGTAAACTCACTCTGAAACCAGAGCCTATGTTTGCCAGTTACTCTATAATTTATGCATTCCTACTCTTTGCTGGGTTCACCATCTTCTCTACCGCCTTGAAAAGTAGAGATATGCACACCACATGCATGCAAGTAGTTCTTTTGCATGGATATAAATGTATTATTTATTATTATGGATGATCATATACAATTCGCATTTAGTGAATCCTAAAATTTTCTTTTGATTTTAAATTCTTAAGACGCGCGGCTTGAAATTTATTTACAGTTGTACATTGCAGATATATCAAGGACGGTCGCACAGTTTAACTCATCATTTAACTCGAGCTCTACCCTGGAAGCAAGTCATACAACGAGTCTAATACTATCTATTAGCACTATTTTGCCCTATGCAGCTACTGCGGTAGTTAGTGTTCCTTCCTCGCGGACACCTGGTCCTACAATAGGTTAGTAATGATTCCTAAAATATTGCGTTTAATATATATGTACCTTCTTGTGGTCGCGGGTCCTGCATTCTTGCTTTTTTGAGCGAAAAACAAAAAATGTATATATATAGTATTCACAAATTGTATCATTTCTAGAAATTCTAGCTCCACTATCATTAATGCGTCTTTTTATTTTCGAATATTAGAAGAAGGGACAAAATGTTAAAGATTTCAAATAAAGTATACATTTGAGACATCACCCTTAAACTGCATGTGTAGCCGTTAATAGTTTCAGCCAGCAGCAGTTGATGGGTCAGAAGCTGAGCCTATAGAATTATAGTTCTATACCCGGCCCAAGAATTGTCACTTATAGTTATTCCTTTCCCCGACCTCTTCAGTAAAAGGTTTCTGCCCAAGGGAAGAAGTTGGTTCACGCGAAGCCTATGGAGTGTTCACGTGGCCAAAAACCCCAGCTGGAAATGGTTATAGACATGCTTGTCCTTACAACAAGAACTCCAACGCGAGTCGTGAGTGCTTGTATTCCAACAAAACGAAAAGTGGAGGTGCGTGGGGTACAATTGAGGTCACAGGATGCGATTCACAAAACCCTCGCAGTGGAAAGGTCTTCCTATTGGCGCAGGTAAGTTATGTTTTATGTTCTTCACCCTTTCTTGCTCATAAAATTAATGATGATGCTTAACTTTGCTCGAATTCCTGCACCTCGTAAAATTCTATACATTTTTTCAACATATATTGCTTGAATTTTCAGACAAAAGTAAACGTTAGCAACGTTGTCAAAATATCCAAACAGTTGAAAAACTTGTCGGTTGTTGATGAAGAGAGCACTCTTCGAGCTGGAGACATTGTCAATATCGCCACAATATTAGGAAACATTGCTGCGGTGGGGGAGAAAGCAAACGAGGTTGGAATAATATGATTGATTCATGTAGCTGTTTTTCTTTTTTTAACTTAGACCATAGTTCAAACCACGTTTACACTATACGGGATTCACATGGTCGCGACATCAGCTTAGGTTGTTTTCGGCATCTCTGTCCTCAGAACTTTTTAATTTGGTAAAAGCAATCTTGCTATCATACTAGACTGCATGACTCACTTTGACATGGCTTAATACTGATTTTAAATTGCTGAAATGATCATGCTATAATGCGGTATATAGTGTAAACAAAGTTTAATCAATGAATGCTTATCAGTGCAATGGTAAGAATATATTCATGATCGCCGTAAAATATAGAATTTATTATACAAATGTAAACAAAAATATTCATATAACAAACTCAGATGTTTTAGAATTGTTATAAAAAAATGACAAAAAAGACACAAAATGTTGTGGCAAAATATTTGTGTTTATAAATGATCATCCCATCGGCCATAATATTCGGATTCATGCATGATCAAAATAACTCTGAGGGAATATAATGGAGGAAATATAATTGTGAGGGAATATAAGTGCCATATGATCGCAACTAGTTCTAATTTGAAAAAAGTTCCAATTCTACGATATTGCATGCTCGCGGGCGCTCATCCTGCAGGGGCTGGTTGTTCAAAGCTAGGTTAGCGCTAACCCTTGGGTTAAATTTTACTCCGCTGTTTTGGTTTATATGCTTCGGAACCACTGTTTGTGTCAAGACTTTACAAAAATAAGACTTTTATTAATCCACAAAATATTTATGAAAAAACATGTTCAGCTTCATAAACGAGCGAGTAAAAAAATTGATGTAAAAATTTGAGTTAACCCGGGGTAAAGCTAACCGGCTTTTGAACAACCGACCCCAGGACTCTACAGAGTATTTTTGCAAGAAGAAAAAAATTCCAGTTTGTTGTGGTTTTTGTAGATTCTCGACGATTTTCTGGCCACAGTAGACAATGTACTGGACGCCGAAATAGGGGATCTCTTAAAGGGTCAAGAGAAGCAGAATTCTTCATCAAGGTAACGGAGGAAGAGTGTGAAAAAAAGAGCACCAATGAATAATACCCCCAAATATTAAAAAGCTTTTTCTGATCTCTTTCATTGAACGACTGATTTATCATTTTTTACTGTTTTAAAATCTTCCTGTTATATGTTCAACTGGGTATATATATATATCTTGGCAATATTAATATACCGAGAAATTAAGGCTTTTAGTGGCAATCAGCCAGTCAGAAGACGAAACGAATATATATATCATTATGAATTTATTTCTTGAATTCTTGACGCTTTGTTTCTTCATTTGAATAACTAAGTAAACTAACTCCAGTTCATTTTATGAGTCATGCATGGCTGACTTCTAATTAATGACGTAACATATCTTGTTCCTCGCAAGACAACAAGCGCTACTAACATTTTTTATGTACATCAGTATCTTCTACAGTTTGGATTTCAAAGAAATAAAGTAGATGTCGTCCTATTGACAACGTAGCAATAATGTTTAGGACGTCGGCCCCAAATTCCGTTGCTTAATGCGACAGATATCAATATTCTGGCCTATAACAGACTGATAACAAAATTTGTAAAATTCATAAACTAACTTCTAACTTCCAAACATTACATGCGCAGTATTTTGGTCACATGTGCACATGCATCTGTAATTCATCATAAAGGTCTTATCAATTACTAATTCATATTATTAACTTTGATACAGTTATAGTCTTAATTAGTATTTAAACTTTGCTACACACCTGCCCCACTATGCATTAAGCTTAATTCATTTCACAAGAACGTTAAAATACTCGCGCACGGCCGATCTGTATGGGTATTTACAATGGCGAGTGCGTAGCACGAATTTTAACTAGTTCTTGAGGTCTTGACAAATATCCACCCCAATATCTACCTCACGTTTGCAATTGCGCTACCCATCGTTCAACACAACAGCATGCACAACAGAATCAACATGTATTATTCTATCTTTATCAGGATTGTCGAAGCCTTGAACATGGTCGCAGAATCATTAGATATCGGTCCCGAAGGAACAATTGATAAGGCCGAAAGAAACTTCCTTATTAACTTACAAGCCCTGAAGCCGCAAAACTTTAGTGGGCTTAATTTCTCCGGAATCATCAAAGAACCTGATAAATTAGAGAAAAATAGCACCTCAAAAAAATTAGGTGATGGCGTTTCGGACACTTTATCTCCTTCTCTGATTGTTCCTCGGTCCATATTCAATGAGACAACGTACAAAAACAGTTCCGCAAACCAGGTAGTGATTTTTTTACTCTACAAAGAAACAAAGTTTTTTAGACTGTCATTGGCGGATACGAGTACGACGTCAAGTCGCCTGAATAGTCTTGTAATTGCTGGAAGTATCAAAGGATTATCTGTTGAAAATTTGAGCGTTCCAGTTTATATTGCACTGCCAATGATCGAACCAGGGGACACGAAAAGCACTCTGTGCTCTTACTGGGATCTCAACATAGGGGATTGGTCGCAGGAAGGTTGCAAGTTTGAACGCGTTCTTGAAGATGGAAGGGTGCTTTGTAGTTGTAATCACTTCACTAACTTTGCAATGTTGATGGTAAGATTATTAATTATCGATTATTTAAAATCATGATACAAATGATGACGCCGCCCCTTTTCAGAAACAGCCTGGGTACGAGGTCGGGGGGGGGTTCAGAACACCGTCTCAAGTTAAATCCGGCGCTTGTATAATTGGAACACCTGTTGAATAGAGTAAAGACGATTTAAATAATATTTTTTAGGATGTCTATCCAGGAGAGAAAACTGTACATGATAAAATTCTTGGTATAGTTAGTTACGTTGGTTGTGGGCTATCACTGATCGGGCTAACTTTGACAATCACTATGATTCTAATATTAAGGTAAATATGAATTCTAATAACTTGCAGAAAAACATTATATTCCGGAATGTTATTTTTTTACGAGTTCAAAATTTTCAAAGTTTATTGCTCAAAATGAACCTACGAAACTGACCCACAGACCAATCGAACTGTGCTTGCGTGTTTAGAAAAGTTCTCTCTATATTCAATATTCGAACTTTTTATATCAGGAATCTTCGAAATCAAGTTCCAAGCCAGATTCTGCTGAATTTCTGCGTTGCTTTGTCATTAACGTTGATTGTATTCCTGGCTGCTGTTGAGAGGTCAAAGGCAACGTCATTACCAATAGTTGGCTGTCGAGCAGCGTCAATCGCCATTCATTACCTGTTGTTGGTGACATTCTTCTGGATGGCAGTACAAGCATTCAATATGTACCAGGCATTTGTGAGAGTGTTCACTCATTCGCGCCTTTCCAAAACCAAGTTCATGATAAAGTGCTGTCTTTTTGCATGGGGTAAGGTTTCAATTGTTATATCTTCCCGAGGCGAGCCGTGGTTTCGAAATTTGCAAAACTGCCCGTCATTCTCCAGTTAAACCAAAGAGCCGCGTTACATATGGACATCTAGTCGCATTGAATGTGGTATAATTTTTTTTTTCGTTTATTTATGGCAGTTATTATACCACGTTTAATGCGAAGTTACCCTCCTAGTAGAAAATCATAAATATCTGACAATGAAAACGATAAATATTATACTAACGACTATATGCATGTTACTACTATTATTTCGTAATTTAAGTAATTATATTCATTAACTTGATTTGTCAACGTTGCACTTCAGGCACCCCAGCTCTGATAGTTAGTATAACGGCGATTTTCACCCTGGATAAGTATGGCGACAAAACCTAGTAAGTAGAATTAGTATAAATATTGCACTTCGGAGCTCGCGACGTGTGTCGTTTTTATTTTAAGATTGAACATTTTGTTGGAGGAAAAGGAAATTTCTTTTCCCAAATGTTTCCACGGGTGGGTACACACCAGAAAGTCGCTTTCTTATTTTGAGAGAAAAAAACTCATTTTAAGATTTTTTATCTTGAAATGAGAAAAATTTTCATGGGAGAATAGCAAGAAATAATTTCTCGCTAAGAAAACATATCAAGAAAATATTTTCTTGTTTTAAGAAAAAAATGTTTTCTTAAAACAAGAAATTTTGGAGAAAAATAATCTTAAAACAAGAAATATAGTAACTATTTTGTAAAAAAAATTAGCTTAATTTGAGAAATATTTACTTATATTAATAATTACTTTTTTTAATAATCTCTATATTTCACCATTAATGATATTCATGATTAACCAAAGCTTCGTGCCTTTTAGCTGTCGATTACACGGAGTACCGTTTATCGTGGCGTTTTTGGCCCCAATTGTTCTTATCCTGGTTGGCAACATCGTGGCATTTTACTTTATCATTCGCTCATTGCTCACGTCCGGTGCCAAACTAACCTCAGACAAAAAAACGACAGGATTTCAGCATGCTAGACGGGGAATTGCGATTATGGTACTGCTCGGTTTGACCTGGCTTTTCGGTATTCTCGCCATTGGAGATGCTAAACCAGTGTTTCAATACTTGTTTTGCATTTTTAACACACTCCAAGGTCTGTTCGTGTTCATCTTCTTTGTTGTTCTACCCAGTGGAACCAGGCAAAATCTTCGTGTACAAAATCCGATCGTACATAATCGTCCTCAAAGTCGTTCAAATCAGTTAAAACGTCGGGAAGGAGACAGCTCCCATTTCAATAACATAGCTGATACTACCACCAATCAGTCGACACCAGCTACGAGTGAAAGAAAATTTTTCAATGTAAGTAATGATAATCGGGCTATTGTGAGCCCTTGGAAGAGTATCGAGAAACCTGATGAAGCAAATTACAAAGGCAAAGAGCATCTGGACGCCCCATCTGAAATTTATTGACGATGTATGGACTATACCCAAAACAGTTTAACGGGTTTGTAAGTGCCAAAAAAAAAATGGGGAAAATCATATCACGAATGTGTTAGTTCGCAAGATTCAAAATACATTTTGTTAGTTAAAATGGCGCGGGGAAAGGGAAAATAATTTAGATTGCCCGTTATGTAACAAGTACTTAGTGTGTACCTTGGATTCTTTTTTCTCGCTCTTTCGCTAAATTAAAATTGATATTTTCAACAAAATCGTAGGCAGTTAATCCTCATTAAAGCCAAATCGCTGTATTTCTCAAAATATCAAGAAATTGCAAAATACTTACATGGCTTGGTTTGCTGTACTTCTAAATAAATATGAGCTAGAGTAGAGTTTATGTTCGTAAATACACAAAGCATATGCATGCGGTATTTTAGCAATTTAAAGTACCGGTGACACGCGGGCCGAAATTTAAGTTAGCGATCGGTTTTTTGCGATCGCTTTCTTTTCAAATGTGTTCGATCAAGCTCGTCTAATGCGAATAGTTCCGCCTGATTGTGTATATTTCAAAGAAAAGGGATCGTAAAAATTCGATCGCGCGACATTTGGCACTGAATGGAAGCACAGGGTAAATAACTGATTTCATTTATTCTGTGAAGAAAGGGAAACGCTATATCTATTTTGCTGGCCTTTGCCTGTCCAAGGCTCACTGGCCTTCGCCGGCTTCGTTCTTCTGCTCTGCGCGCGCACCAAAGGCACGTGGTTGCCGCCACCGGGTTTTGCTTGCTGGCCGCTTGGCAATAAAGCTAGGCGGGTAGAGGCGAGATAATCTGGGCTTTTAGGCCTAGTAAATCGTGATAAGAAGATAGAAGACAGAATTCAGAAGCAAAAGAAGCAGCCGTCAAAGTCGTTGCCCTGGAAGTCGTTTGGTATCCGTGGCCTGGACGATATGGACATTCTGGTGGTGGTCCCTGGCTGCATCCTCCTGGTGGCCTGGCTTGCTCGCATGGTCAGTTGTTCCGCTGTGGTTGTCGGTAAGTAATTCCTTTTTTGTGTTTGGCTGAACCTTGAAGGTCCTTCCAGTTTGTGTTCAGGTATTTCTTTTTTTCCTTTCTGCGTTTTTCTTTTCTTTATAATGAAGTTGGACGGGGATTATTCTGCACATATCACTGTAAAAAAGGCAAAAAAAAGGTTAAATTTATGTAAATTCAATGGTCTAATCGAAGTGAGTGGTTTAATAAATTTTTAATAAAAAAATAAAAAATTGCAAGTGTGAATTTGACTGAAGGCAGTTGTTGTTTTATCGAGTGCCAGACCAGTAATTTCATCCAGCGCTTGTCAGGCTTATGTACATAATACTGATAATAGCTATAATCTAATGCGCGCCTCGTCAGCTTACAGAGCATATACTAATGCAAGCTAAAAACGTTGTATACTCGTATTATTCTTTCTAATTGGGGTTCCAAAGGTTCACATATATATGTGTGTAGTATATAACTCAGTGGGCGATAGCCACAGACTAGTTCCTAGTCTTGCATTCTTGAACGAGTTTCTGCTCTCCTTTCTCTCCTTGCACTTCCTTGTTTCGTTTGCATCAAATGCGCCAATGCGCTGGAATAATCATGAACATTTATACCGAGGGAGAACTAAGATATTTTAGGTTAGCCAAAGGAGTTATAGGTTATTCCACTGCCGCTCTAAGAAAAGCATTTAGGCGAGAATGGAACCGTCTTTATCCATCTAAGCCATGGCGAGATGATGGAACGAGCGGAAGAAAGATGCTTGCAGAAGAACAACTATCTCGGCACTCACGTCTGTACGACCCAAAATTTGCAAAGGAGTGTCAATCAATCAAGGATCATTTGAAACGTGGAGATGTAGAAGAATGGGACGTTACGACTTTGGTATTTGCTTTCCTCTACTCTCATGCTTTAAACGGTATACGTTACCGTTCACACTGGGGAACAGTGAATACTGCTATACACAAAATAAAGCAGGTTAGAAATAGAGTTTTTGCACATGCTTGCGAAGCCTCAATTTCTCGCACAAGTTTCATGAGAAACTTTGGTATTTTGGAACAAGGGGTGCAGGACTTACTCCACACAAGGTCAGATCCTTTGGTTAAAGATTTGAGATTGTTGCGAACAGAAACCGAATTCGTAACTGATGATCTTGTAAAGTATAAGAAATTGCTTCAGGAAGATCATAATAGCTTACTCTTAATTGATGAAAATCTCAAAACACTGGAGAGGAAGATGAACATATCTGAACCCAAAGGTGGGAAAAATTATGCCATTGCATGCCCTGGGACCTTTGAAAACAGTGAAATCATTTCATCGGTTTCACATCGAATCAACAGACTGGAACATGAGTTGTCAAGTCCAGTTGACTTGGTGCCATCCTGTTTTAAGCCATCAATTTTCCACAGTTCAAGATATATTAAGCTAATGAATGGATCAAATTCTATGTCATACAATTTTTGTTGGGATGAACTTAGCATGTTCCTCAAGGGATTTGATGATAATCTAGACATAAAGATGTTTGCTGCTATCCAATCAGCAGTATCACTCAGTCATCAATCAAGAAAAGATGAAAGTTTTGATGCTCTCAATAGTTTAACTGCCAAAGATCTCTTGGGTACACAATATGGGTAAGTGAAATAGCAGCTGATTTTCAAATATTAATACACATTAAGTAATTTAAAACCCAACCAACTCTCCCCATTTCCAGTTTTTATTTCTTAGGTTTAGAGGTTTTCAGTTATGGTGTAGCTTTTTACATTTATTAAACTATGAGAAATCGGTTTATAACACGTACCACTTTGTTTGTTATAAACAAATAACAAACTGCATCTTTACCAAAATTTTTATCACATCTTTCTTTCTTGCCCAAATGCAGGTAATTCCATAAATCCAGCTTTATTTTAAAACCTTGTGTAGCTTAATCGACAAACGAAGTAACTAAAGAGAATGTTTACTGCACAAGGAGATTATGTAGTGGAACCACTAACCCAGGGGCGCCGGAATATCGATAATAGCGGGGGCAGATATTCATATATTCGTGTTCTGCATTATTAACTCCTTTTGAAATCGATTGTTTTTACGATTTGCGAACACGAATATATGAATATCTGCCCCCGTTATTATTGATATTCCGGCGCCCCTGCACAAACCAGTAAACATGCATGAAATTCATGTGTGTGGAAAAACTCCCAAAACAGAGAAGTGGCCAAGCGGGGCCATATAGCTACTGCACTGCTTAATTGGGAGATGTACCGGTATATTCATACATCTGTCTTATGCCTGACTGATTTCTTTTCTATTCTTTTTGTGCTTATGGTATATAAACATGAATATATGAATATACACACCCCAATTAAGCGGTCTAGTTATGGCTCTGCTTTTCTGCTTTGTGTATGTTTTTTCCACAAAGCTGAATGCATGTTTACTGGTTCATGGTTGCACTAGAAAAAATCACCATCTGGTGGGTAGTGCTAGATCCAGCCTTCATACAACTGACCCCAGGCTTTTATGATCCCAATTGCAAAACCTGTTTAAGTTAATTTCTGGATGGTAAAGGTGTTAGTTACTATTTTGTCATTACACTTTTCCTATTCATGAGGCATATGCTTAATGTAGGACACAGGCACCATAATAGAAATAAAAGTAGTGGAAGTACTGGGGGTTGTTGAAAGGGAAATTCATAAGGGAAATTTACTAAGGAACTTTTAATAGTAAATGTTTAGCAATAAAATAGAGGCAAAATCTGAAGCATAAAAGTTTTTAAGATATGGTACACTATGGTACTTGTTATAATAACACTGTTTAATATAAACACCTAGTATCATTGCATGAAAGCGCAAGTTATCATCAAAAATTTTTGTGAATGCAGACAAGTAAATGCCACTGTGCAATTTCCAGTATCTGTAACCAAGGTGTGCCACAGGGCTCTTGAGACTGCATTGTTCAGTGTGTGTTCATGGATAATAAAATCACTCTTTAATAAAATCAATCAGTCCTGTAAGTGTCCATGGTAAAATTTAAACCTTTCAATTTAATATTTAATGCGTTGCGACATGTTAAAGTAGCGATTTCATTTTTTTAAACACCCTGAATAACAACGCCACATTACTTTACTAATAGCCTAACAAAGTTTTTAAAAACTTCGTTTTGTGACTTGTGTCTAAAAGAGACAGATAGGCGTTGGACAATTTAAGGGCAATCCTAAACTATTCCAGCTATGCTGGTGAAGGAGTTGTTAAGTTGAGATTGTTATGGAACTCAGATATGTGATAATGGTTAGTTTGCAAAAAGGAGACTATAGCCCCGTTTACACTACACTCGATTTATTGGCACGGCACGGCTAAAATGGGTACCCGTGCCTATTTCATCTGTGCTCGGCCTTTGTTTTGGTAGCCTGAACACTAATAAAATTTGGTACGGGTACCAATTTTAGCCGTGCCGTGCCGATAAATTGAGTGTAGTGTAAACGGGGCTTATATATCTATGCTAATATATACTGATTTGGCCTTTTTTAAGATTGGCATTATTCGCTCGAGTTAAGATCCGCAAAGCATATATTTTACATGATCGTGGTAAGGACGATGAAGCAATAAAAGAGGTACACGAGGCTGAATTGATGTTGAGCAACGGAGATTACCACGAGGACAGGGCTGAAATCAACTGCGCGAAAGCCAATATATACCTATCATCGGGCAAAAATAGCGCAGGTGATCGCGAAAACATCTTACTCCACTTGGACAAATGTATCCACTTTTGTGAAATATCCACAGTTGATAAAAGTGTAACAATTACTCAGGTCAAGTTACGCAAGGCTCTGTGTCATCTTGGCTATTACCAGCATGGTATTATAGTAGAGGCTCCCAAGATTTCCGAAGTTAACATTGCCGAAACAATTTTGAGCCGCATTTCCAAAGAGTCTGACTTGTCAAAACGCAGCCAAGTGTACCAAAAATTTGCTGAATCATTGCTTGCCTACAGAAAGGGGAAAACAAGCACTGCAATAGAATTGGAAGAAAAATTGCGAAGAAAATGCGAACGCCATGAAATACGCTTTGAGATCAAACAACTGGATATGTTGAAAGCTTTGATACGAGGCTCAGAGTAAATTACTAAATTTCAAGGGCCGGTTGTATCAAGCCCGTTTAGCTTAAACGGTGGTTAAGTTCAAAATAGAAAGCAGGTCTATCGTTTTATTCAAGAAGCAAACTAAATGTTTTTAACCTTAATACAAAGATACTGTTTACAACTACATATTCAGTGCACAATATTCAAGTTGACTCATTGAAGAGAGATGTAAGAGTGTTATTTAATTTTGACTTATCCGCCGATTAAGCTAAACGGGCTTGATACAACCGACCCCAGCATAGGCTCAGAGGTAGGTGACCGTGAAGAATATAACTACAATTGGCTGAAAATACCTATACACAGCGCATTCAAGGTAGTTAAGTGTAAAGCAGCGAATTATATGTTAACCATATAACGACAATTTGGTAGTCGCAATCTTTAGGTAAAGTGGTTTTTGTCTTCACGGTTGACGATCGCGCCGACAAACGGTATAGAAAGAGACTGGGACTAGTCCTCAATTCCGCTTCAAAGATGATGGCGACCATGCACGAGATATTACTTTGCCTGAACTGCTGAACAATGTCTGAGACGCACGTCGCCCTTGCAGGCAGGATGATGTTTGAGATTCTTGGAAAACCGGAATGATAATCCGCCCGCTAACCGGTAAAGAATTTTACCGCTCGGCCGGCAGGCATGCCCTAAATGAACACCAGTTAAACGTCAAAGTTATAATAATGTACTATAAAAAAAATTCCCGAAGATTAACATCTTAAAAGCAGCTAGCATACCGAGACAAGATCCGAATGAGTTTGTGATATCAACATTCTATCACAAACACTGTGTCTGATGATCGATGATTAAACCTGTGCACTTTCTGAAAAAAACAAAGAAACTCAAAACTGCAGCAGTTGTACCTCACCATATATGTAAATAAACAAGCTAGCGGAAAAACAACTCATTGTAACTCTGTCAGCTATTTTGTTACTGTAAATGCCGTTTTCCACTTCAATCGTAGCGAAACGTGTCGTATCCCGTTGTTTTAAAGTCATAAGTTCTGGTCGAATACTTCGGAAACAAAGAAATACGCTAAGTTACGTTACGTTACGATACTGAAATGAAAAACAGGCCTAAGTGTGGATATTGAATCACCGTGTCAAATTGATTATAACAATATGGGTTAAATTAATCAGAATTAATTGAGTGCCCTTATGATCTCCTTTTTATCAACTGGATCTACATTAGAACGTCTGCGGGTGTACATAGTCATAGAGGATAAAAAAACTTTGAAAAACATGTTACGTTTCCTGATATGTTTTCGGTTTTGGTTGAGAATTTTGACCGATTTTCTCAATGAGACATATCTATGTTGATTGCTGCAGCAGAGAATCTACTCTAGAAACTAGAATGTCATCAAACAGACTATTGCCGAGTTGGAAGTCTACACCAAGACCGATGTCAAATTTCATTCTCATTGTTGCGAACGCGTGCATGAATTAAAACGTGATGTGAAATCAGTTTGTAACTCGCTGACCCTGTATGTCTGCATGCTTCGCTTGGGAATTTATTTTTTTTATCGTTGATCTCAGTAACAATCCTATCATTTTTCTAATTTAAATATGAAAGCTGGATATAGCGCTGTCCACCATATATACTGTGAATCGCTTTAAAATTGCCTGTTATTCAGTATAACCTGTGAGAATTGTGACCGATTTTCTCGGGAAGACAGAGTCACCGAGCTATGATGTAGCAGATAGAATCTGCTTTAGAAACTTGAGTGTTATCAAACAGACCGAGTGCCGAATTATTGGTAATCTACTCGAAGACCGATAGCAAATTTCATTCTTTGCTGCAAACGCGTGCGTGAAAACGTGATGTGAAATCAGGTTGTAACTCGCTGATCCTGTATGCCTGGTTCGCTTGGGAATTCATTTTTTATTGTTCATCTCAGTAACAACGCTATCATTTTTCTTATTAGAACTGAAATACGAAGCCGGATAGCGCTATCCACCTGATACCGGCTGTTTTTTTCAATCGCTTTGAAATTGCCCGTTGTTCGGTATAACCTGAAATCAACCTTGATATAATTGAATTTAGTGTCCCCTTTCAAATAACTGTAGCCCTAAAGTGTAATGTTATTGCTTTTTAAACATGTTTAAAACGGTGGGAAAATCGCAATCCGGTGGATATAGCGCTATCCATCTTTCTTGCTATCGGCCTCAGTACTCAATGAGTATATATAATAGGTTGATATGTATAGTTAATATACTACTCCCGATATTTTGAAAAACAAGTACACAACCACAAACAGCCCATAGCTATTCCTGTGAATGAAATAATTAATCTCCCCACCGATGGGTGGTGGGCACTAAAATAAATATCAGCCAGACAAGAAAAAAAACAGGATACATATTTTTAGATAACGATTTTAATAAATAAGACATTCTTTTACTCTATGTACAATTCTATCTAACAGTTTGCATTTAAATAAATGTAAATGTTCGGTTCTCGACTGTTCCAGCGTTGTTGATTGTTTACAAGTGGCCAAGGTAAATATTTACAAATGAAGCGCGATGATTTCCATGTATAAAAACGTATAGAAGTGCGCGTAGAGCCGAGTGTCAGTCCTAACATTAACATATAATTTCAACTCCTATATTACTTTCGAGACGAGTTCCCATGCAAATCACTCAGCACCGTAATCACCGACCCCCAATCGCGACCCGCAGCGACGCTCAGCTGTTTGACGCTCCTGAAACAACCTACTAATAGATGCGATGCAAATTGCCAACCCTGAATAAATAAATTCTCTTGCAGACAAAATAAACCTTCACGTGGCTATCAATTGGTGGTTTTTTAAATGTTATCTTTTGTAGTCAGATAACAAAAAACATCAAATGCATGATTAATGAGATAAAAGAAACTATAACTTAGAAATTTGGTAACACCGGTTAAAGTACGGTTTCTTATTATATACCGGTCGTTCTAGAAAGTGTTCTGAAACAGACTACGGATCGAAAGTTATTATTTTTTATCGCGTAGCTATACTTAATCCTGCCTTATTTTTAGTACTTTTGTTCGGTGGGTTTAAAGTCGTTTATTGTTAACCAATTTAGATGTCCGTGAATCCTTTGTGGCTATTTAATTCGAGAATTAAAACTATTCGAAGTATACGAAAATTTTAGCGTGATTTCACCAGTGACTTTTTTTAAACTTGATTCATCAGCACGTTTTGATAGCTCGTTAAATGGGAATAAGTGCATTCAATAGCGGAAACCATTAATTCCGTCACGAAAACCACCGTAATGCGAGCCACACGAAGATTTTGTAAAACAAACACAAATTCACGCCCTTCGCTGGGGTATATACGGGATGCTTCTAAGTAAACCCGTTTGCGCCAACGTCATAGCACATGAGTGGGATCTCGCGTGATAGCAGTTTTGACAATTTGCACTTCATCGATTGATAGAAGCAATCTGCTGTTATCTCGCGTTTGAAATTAATATGTTAGCATATCGCGTAACACAGACGTCGATAGTGTGGGCTGTTTACGTTTCAAAACCTAGCAGCGAAGCAAAATTTGCCCAGTGAAATCATGCGTCTGCAGTTGCGCGTGTGAAAAGACATGCGCAAACATGCAGAAGATTGCGCAAAGCACGTGCGAAACAAATGACTTTTAGATTACGACTGAAATTTAACTTTGATTAATACAAAACATGAAATATTATTCGAATTTCGGGTTCTGTCTTCTCAAGAGTGTGTGGAAAACCTTTGGCTCGAAACGAAATCCGCTCAGTTAAATTTCACACGTTTGTGTTGCAAAAGAGGAATCGAAACTATATATGGTGGTTGATGCAAACTTAATCCCTTCAGATGTATGTTTAGAAATTTCTGACCACCGCTTATTCTCACTATTAAGTGATTGAAAATGAAAATAAACGCGAATATATTTTAGCATGAAAAAGTCTGACCACCCGTACTAACTATTTGGTCGAGTGACCGAATGATTGTTCTCAATATGGAGTTCGGCGTTGATAATGTTTTGCCAGATTGCCTTCAGGCTAGCCAGCAACAGGAAGGCGATTTCGTCTTATCATAAAAAACCAGCCAATGGTGTTCCGTAATTGAGAATACAGAAAGAATCATAATATGAAATTATGGCCGGACCATACATGGTTGGCGAAATGAAATAAAAAAGGTGGAAATTTTGAGTTACTTTGCGAAATCATCCCGAAATGAGTATAAATTTCGTAAATTTTAAATTCACAAAATACTAGAAGCACAGCTCGTTTTCTGATGCAGAATGGGAAATTTGGCAACTCGCGCGCTGTTTCGAAACGTAAACTAATGCAAATCAAGTTGTTTTCATTGCAAAAGTATATTGGCAATTATGACACTATTACCGTCCCGCGAACATTTTGTTTGTCGGTGAAGATAATTTGAGCAATTTGCAGAGGTCAATTATGGACAGAGTTCATCTAGCTACCCAGTTTACTCGGCGGTATTTTGGCATCGAATTGGCGTTCTTCCTTGTTCTGACCACCACGAAAGGCTCGCAGGTTTCCTGTTTATGCTGACATCGAATTACTGCCGATGAAATTGCAAAAACTTCGGTCAACAAATCCGTCCTTGATGCTGTCAACAGGCGCACCATTTCTGATTAAAATTTCTGCGCATTCGAAGTTCCCAGCGCAAACTGCCGCTTCGAGGGCGGTCAATCCTTCTGGCGTCGTGATGTTGAAGTCCGCACCGTTTTCGACCAAAATCTCCGTGACTTCTTCGAGACCCGAAAACGCGGCGTGGTGCAGCGAGAATAGTCCCAGTTGTGCGCCGCGATTCACGTCGACTCCGTCAACTTTTAGAAGTTTCAAAATTTCCTCGATGTTGTTCTCCAGCACGGCCGAGTGTAGTAAAATTTCGGGCACGAGCGAGACAGTTCGTTTCTCCTGCCGCTGAATGTTTATGCTCTCGTTCAGAGCGTCTGAGAAGCTCTTGGTGGATTTCCCACTCGGAGAACAGGGCGACATTGGAAAGGAATATCGGTTGAAGTCCGTGATTGTCGGGCTGAGCGGTGCGATATTTTCTTTGAAAGTCAGCGGCCTGTTCCTTGCGTTAATATTGTTTTGATTTTGATCTGTCGTTACGCCACCATCGGGCAAACGTCTCGCAAATCTCCTTGAGTACAAAGAGTCTGGCCTTGAGTTGCGGTTTATCTGGTCGTGCATACTGGATATAACAAAATACTCGTCCGTCTTCAAAATATACGTAGAATTTCTGCCGCTTAGCTTGTAGTTAAACGCTGAGTGCAAACAGATTTGAATCTCGCGTGTCGTCTTTTACAAGTCGTCTTAAAAGGTTTGTTGTCCCCTAAATGGTTCGCCAACCTGCTGAGTTACAATAGAGTACGTTTAGACTCCTTTTGAGCTGATACAAAAGCGACCACTCTTTTATATGATGCGACGAAACCTAATAGTTAGGATGCTTTCGCAAGCGGTTTTTGATTGGCCAGGCGTTTAAAGCATTGCCTTCTGATTGGTCGAACGTTGACAAAGGTGACAGATGATTGCTCATTAACGAAGACAGGAGGCGGAAAAGACTAATCCGGCGAACAAATAAAGTTTTGAAACCTATTCGGAATGCTTATCAACTTGACACACACACAAGCCAAGTTTCCGGCAGCACTAACTGACTGGCCGACAGCAATGCGTGGTATTAGAAAGGCTTAGCCTTTATCAGGGCTAAGCTATGCCGTCATCCGCTCACGAAGTGTGCACTCCTAAGAAATTTAATCACAATGCCTTGCCCTAAGGTGTGCCTGACTTATTGCAGTTACACAGGAGATACTTGAACCCATGCACTGACCGATGACAACGTCTTTGGGAATTAAAAGTATTGACTGCGGGAGTTTCTCGCTTACTTATTTACAAACGACCACTTATGGTAATTAGAAAACAACGGCAGTTCTAAAAAGTGAAAACCGATCACAGTTTTTATTTGTAGTAAAAAACGGAAACCATGCATACTTATATATATTTATATGATAAGACTGATATATGTTTTTTACGGGACGGGAACGATACTAGTAACTAGTATAAAGTTACGAGATTCACTTTTTCTGCTATTGTGTCTGAACTCGGTAAAGAATAAGACACGTAAATCCACTTCAAAGAGATTCACTCTTACGGTTGTCTTGTTGGGAAAACATGAATCATAAAGCATTATCCTATTGGCTGCCTGTCAAAATCCTGCTCGTGTTATATTGATGTTATTAATTCCTGTTAATCAAACGTGTTTCCATTGACATGCAATACTCAAGGGAAAGGTCTTATAAAAAGAGGACGTGAATTGACCAGTGCTATAGCTTGATGAAACAGGATGTATTGCTGTAAATCAAATTCGGCTACTTTGTTCAGTTAAAGCAACGAAAATTAATATGTTTTTGACAATTCACCGCAATGCTTTGCCTGAAAGAGTGTCAAAAGTTTCTGCTCTCGGTGTCTTTGAGTTATACAATGAATCGTTTTGACTCAATACAATTGGCAAATTGACAAGAGAAATTTAAGGATAATAATTTTCACTCATTGAGTGTGAAAACACTATGAAAATTCCTTTTTTAAACTTACGATCACCTGATCATGAACAAAAATGCAAAATGTTCACCTTTAAAGGTCAGTAGGTATGCGCGCCAGATATTTCATCCGACATTTTTCTGATTTTTATTTTGACAAAATACGCGACTTTCAAATTTTAATGCCGGCAATTTGGCTCGTGTTTTTCGCCGGCCATGGCATGTGTTTTTCTCCGTGGCATTCTGCATGGATGCATGTAGTCCTATCTTTGACCTCTACATCTTGCAATCCTCCCATTTGATTCATAACAATTGAATACTGAGTCAGTCAAAACGACACAAATAAGTGCATTGCCATTGGATCAGTCGTCAACACGATTCAAGGAGAAAATTTATCAGTAATCGGCGCATGACCTATTGCGGCCTATTGAACGGCCAAGAATGTCCCGCATTCGGTTAAGAACATATTTCATCAGTTTGTTTTTCACCTTACTTACGCCTGAGATGTATTATAATTAAATTAGGGAAAGGAACAGTCGAGTCGATCTACTGTTCGATCAGGTATGCCGCACTCTCAGTCAATGAGCCGCAAATATGCGCGAAAACTTGCATCGCAGGTGTAAGTGGTAACCGAACAACATTTAAAAAATTCAATGCACGGTCATAACTCAATGATTTTTTATCAGGTTTTCACACTTGTGACCGACCATCCACATCATAAATCATCGGAGTGATGCCAGTGAATTACGCATGTTGTCTGACAAAAATATCCGAGAAATGTCGCTTGATAGCTATTATACGCGTGCATATATTATATACAAGCTTCCTATTTTCCGGCCTTTGAAGGTGAGCATCTTCTGTTCTTTTGGCGTTTTCACCGGCATTATGTTTTAAACGGAACTTTAGCACTCCCACTGTCCGGCGAAAAAGAAAAACGTTTCCTCGTTAATCCGGCTGTTAAATTGTGTCTAAATGATTCATTGTACTTCACGGATTTTGAAAACAATATCGTTTGACACTCCTTTAGACAAAGCTTTTGCTCGCAGACAATGTCTTCCCTTGACGGAGTATCCGTCAGACACAGGCTCACAGCGTCGATCAGTTCTGTCTTTCAAATACAGTCAACAACGTGCTAACACGGATACTTTTATTCACATCCTTACACGTATAAGGCTATATGTTTAGCAGTTTTGCTTTGTTGTTTTTTCACACTGAGTAGCTACAACTGCACAAGTATAAGTGCACGCTCAACGATATATTCTCTAATTTCAACTCCTTTTACGGTCGGTAGTTGGCAAGTAAAATTATTGTAAATTGGTTGGATAAAAAAAGATGTTAAATTATTTGATATAGTTAAAATAATTATTTTCCTACTATGTTTGACTTGCATGTGTCTTCGGAATCGTTGTGTTATTTTTAGGTTGTTTTCGCTGTTGTAAAATCTTGTTATCAAACAATTTCAAACAAACAATCAATTATTATCGATATCTATATTTGTACGACTGGGGCCGGTTGTATATCAAGCCCGTTGGACTAACGGTGGATTAACGGTGAAGTCAAAATTAAATATAACACTCTTATACATCTCTCTTGAATGAGTCGACTTGAATATTATGCACTGAATATGTAGTTGTAAACAGTATCTTTGTATTAAGGTTAAACATATTTAGTTAGCTTGTTGAATAAAACGATAGGCTTGCTTTCTATTTTGAACTTAACCACCGTTTAAGCTAAACGGGCTTGGTACAACCGGCCCCTGGGTTCGGTTGTTCGAAAGGCGTTTAGCTTAAACGGTGGATATAAGCCAAAGTGAAACTACATTTTATGCATTGAATATGTTCTTTCGTTGAAAATTAAACTATTTACATCGAAATATTTCAGCTCAGTTGTTCAATAAATCGATCTTTTTCCATTTTCAACTAATCCACCTTTTAAGCTAAACGTCTTTCGAACAACCAGCCGCTGGCATCTAGGGTATTAACTGAACTCTATAAGATGTGTGGATTTTCAGTTGTACAAACAGAAAACTACCACAAAAAGTTCCATATCGTACAGAATGCAACACCAGGATTTAGAAGTGATGGGCATTGATTGAAACCGTCATAGTTTGGAAAGCAAGAGACGATCATCACGTTTCATTTGCGTAACACAACGGCGTTGACAGAGCATTTTGAGAAGCAGGACGACATTTGCCGGTCAATTGGGCTCATTACTGAACGAATCATTCAACCACACATGCATTCCTCGTGATAAATAAACGCACTGGTTGCTATAAACTTTATGAAATACAGAATCTATGGAATGCACTTCAGTCACAGCACTCACATGTTAAAATAATTTCGCCAAATTAATTTAGTGCAATTTATCTGCATGGCAAATGAAATCCTATCTAACTTCACGTTTGCGCGTACAAACTTGTCTAAAGTAAAAGTATACATTTGGCGCATTTTTGGAAGATAAGGGAATGGGAATTCATCTAAATACAATTAGGAAAGCAAATTGAGATTAACTTAAAGGGATTTAGAGCATTAATCGAGTTGTTACATTATTTTTTCTATACTTTTCCAATTACGTATGCCCGTAAATATTCAACGCACGTCTGCTTGCGCTTTGTGCAGCTGAGCTGATAGCGATCAAAGTTTCACTGCATGCAAGATTTTCGCATTTCAGATTTCAGCACTAACCAAAAGGTATCCCAGCTTCGATTCAAGTAATTCGAGTCGGTGCCGAGAGCAAGTGAAGTACTAACGCATAGTATGATATTAGATCATAACATAGTACGATTTTATTCAGGGAGTTCAAAATGTCAGTCGCTATACTGTATACCACTGTCGGGTGTTGCGAATCAAACAGCATGCAATTAGCGTTCTCTATTCGAAAATGTCACTATGCTAGTATGCCTGATGGGAACAAACAGCAAACAATGAATAGCAATAGTTTCCCTGCTGCGACCTAACCGCGAGTGGCCAATTACATATATATTTTCCTCCCATTTTGCCCGATTGAGTGCATAGGCCGTCATTGACGGTTAAGCATGACGTCTGCTCTCTCGATCATACAAATTGCGGTAAGTTGTGAGTAAGTGATTCAGTTTAGAATCGCGCTAACGTTTGGAGTTTGGCCTTGTATTTTCAACGTAAAACTGACTCTGAGTTATCATAAATTCCGTAATCTAAACAATAGTTGACTTTAGCTGGAACACTCGGACTAAAGTGAGCATCTTATAGCGTGATACAGGCTTGGAATTGCCTATTTTGGGGCAGAGCAGAGAGATCTACGTCAATTGACTCCAGATTTGTTCAATGTTTGTGTGTTTTTCTATTTTTCAAGCCAAAACAACATGGCACTTGTGTGCGTGACTAATTTGGACTCCAAACATGGCTAACATGCGTATAAAGAACGCAGCAAAGTGGCGAACAACGATTTTAAGCCAAGCTCACATAATTTATAACAGTTTATCAAAAAGTGTATACCTTGCAGCGAGACATGGTGCACGACTGCACGCAAGTGTCTGAGTGTATAACTAACTATATATATACAATTAATACAAAATATTGAGCGCATGACTGACCGCTTCATGCATAGAGTTGAATCGAAGCCAAATATATACCAGCGGTTTCCTAATGAATAAAGGGCCGGATTTCCCAGCGACCAACGCTTTAATATCGAAAACAGTGATAATTTTCATAATTTGCATAGATGAAATAAACTTAACATCGTTTCAATTTGATCAGGGTGCCTATATAGAATATACATATTATATGATTCTATATATTCTATATAACAGGAGTTCCCTACCTCCCTGTGAGAGAAATGAGCAATTTTTTAAATGCATGCACGGTGTCAATTTCATGGGAACGTTCTAGTTAAGTAGGCAATATAGCTTCGAAATTCTGATTTTTGGAATAAAAAAAATGCACCATATCAGGCACATCTAAATCTAGGCATTTATAAAGCGAAATTTGGTTTGCGATCAGTGCGATAAAATGCTATAAAAATCGCTGGAGAAATATGATGCCATGGTCGTGATCAAGTACATGCATGCATAAACAAGACCACTATAGTTTCGTCAAAGCTGCATTCCTGGGTCATACTTTTATGAAATAACCAAAACATGTGCCATGCTATACAATATGCGATAATAAAGTGGTTTGCTAAACACCTTTGACAGATCACGTCGCGATCACTGCAGGCACCCAGCGCTCTATAGTGCAGTATAAAACGGTGTTTCCTAATTTACAACCTCCTAAATAATTTCCGGACATATTGCAGGTATAGCAATCATTAGCCTAGTTATCCTCAGTTGGGGAGGGTATACATAGTACTGTTTATAGCCTGTTAGGGAAGCACCCAGCTGAATAAATAAAAGTTCGCTTCGGTTAGTTTAGTTATTTTGTTTTTCGTCATACATTTTGCTCTCACATCATTGGCGCTCTTGTGACGATTACGTATGCGTTCCTAAGTCCGTGCATGCATGATAGAGTCACGCGAGAGATGGAAATGCAAGACATCTAACAGCAGAGCGATCACGTCCACTTTTTTTCCAATTTTTTTTCGGGTACTTGGCACGGAGTTATGTAGTTTGTTGGATGTTTATGTAGTTTATTACGTATACCGAGTCTTAGTAAACGTGCTGAATTTTGGATGAAAGGCTGTGGCAACCTTCCCACTATTTTCAAAACCGTCGATCAGTGAATTGATGTATAATTGTTTGACCAGCCTGATTGATACAATGGGTTTTTCAAATCCTGCCTGTCGGTAAATTTGAAATCAATTCAACACAGTTATATATAATGCAAAAAGTTAATTCATGTGTCTTGATTACGACAAACAACATATTTTACCCCACTTTGACAATATACCATCATCGCATCGGCAAATTATGAATTACATCCGCGCATGCACCCTTAAGTTGAAAAGCCCTTATTACGCAGGGCTCTGCAAAATTGTCGCTTGATTCCTGCGAATACGAATATCAACAATTCTCTCTCATTGGTATCGAAACTAGGGGGTGATTTGTCAAAGTTCATTCGTACAATACCAAAAATTTCAAATTCTGCCACATCGTTCATTCAAAACTCTTGCATGCAGCTGTTCGAGCATAACTTAGTACCTTTTCCTGCTGTCTACTAGCAATGCCTGCAAGGGTAGCCGGGCGCCCCACAGCCATATTGACTGCGAAAATCATATTTTTATCTCGGTTTTCCGCTTTACTTGAGGCAATTTCCCAATACTGAAAGGCACCGGTATATATTTATACTTCAGGACATTTCAAATACTTCATGTTCGAATATGAATTTTTCCGTTTAGGGTAAAGCATAATTTGGGTCTGTATAATTAATGTTTTAGCTGCACCGGAAGATGTGGCTACTGGCTAGTGTTTGAAAGATTTAAACTAACCCTCAAAGTTTGTCTGATCAAGAAAGTAAGTGAAGGCAAACCGTAAAATTTTAAAAAATATAAATTTTTAGACACTTGGCAAACAAATTCTAATTTCGGCAATTTGGCTCACATTCTGCAGTTAAAAACTGCACGTTTTTTCGTTCTTTTTGTAAACAGGATAACCTATCTAATCTCAAATATTTTTTAACGTTAAACTTCATGCATATACGTAGCTATACACTAGATAAGTTAGGAGAAAAGCACTCACAAGATTAGTAGATTAATAGAGCGCACTTATGAAATTTCCGCATGATGATGGCCAGAACGTGGTGACCGCGCGTGCAAGCGCAATGTCATATACTGAGGCTACTGAGCTGTATAATTTCCACATATTTTTCCGCAGTTTTGAGATGGTTGAGGTTATATCGATATGATATTCGGAATATCGATCACACCTTAATTGTCTTTTGCAATGGCTAATGAGGTCGCATTCATTATTCATATATATTTTGTCTCAAATACCAATCGCATATATGATTACCAGCATGCACTTATAAGGCAGGTGAAGTATAGCCTTTCTGGAGTTTCAGGCGGTTTAATTGATAAGCAAGATGCATTAACAAAACGAGACAATACACTCACATTGATAAGCGCCCACATATTGTTCACAAAGGCATGATATCTCATTATAACGATATCACTTTACGCTTTAAGTATAATTGAGCCTGAAAGCGTTTCAATATTTGTTGCAATTTCGGTGAAAATTTCAGTTCCTGAATTCAAGATGCGAATGAGCAATTAATTCTGAATACATTGACGCGTGAATGCCCTTATCTAAAAAAGTGGAAAAACTATATAAAAAACTATACATGCTTGTATATATACTTCAAGCTCTGTTAAATTTGGGTCTCGGATATTCTTCACAACCTATTTTTTGCGTGGATTTTGGAGCATGCCGGACCGTATAAGTTATAACAAATTATTATGGTCATCAAAAAGGCAAAATTCTGTGCAATCTCTGTTCGATTTTACATGCCATGACAAGTTATTTTCTATCAGATTTGTCCGAAATTTCATAGTGCATCAGTGCATGCATTCTTCACGTAGCACAAAGTTTTTAACGAGATAGCAAACAGCGATTAGGAATAAGTCTGTCACGACTGATGCAGTCCCATGCAATTTCATCCACTCAGTCAGTTGTAGTTATCATGCAGGCCGTGGCAGTGCGTGGGTAAAGGAACGTGGCAAATGACCGAGGCAGCTCTCGATTATAGCATTTGGCCTGTTGTTTTACACTCTTTATTAATGCATGCATGCATATCACTGGTTGCATCGACTGCATATCAAACCATTATTAACAATAATATCAGACATTGCATGCAATGTATAGCTATAAACACTGGCATTGCCAAGTCTTGACGTATAGCGCATGTCATAATTATATATACATTAAATACATACGTTTTTGGGTCAACACGTATATTTACTTCAGTATCATCATACTGCTGTATTACGATACAAATATATACATACCCGTATTTATGTTTTATATTTTTTGTATTTATCAAGATTTTTTTTATTTACTTTTGCCCATTTTTTCCGATTAATGAACATTAGAATGGCAGGGCACCGCCACCGGCCTGCAAAACTGAGTAATTATACAATTGCTGTTTACCTGGTTATTTTAAGGATATTTTAAGAGCATTTTTTCGGTTGATCTGTATACTGCACAATATCAGAATACTGCACAATCTGGAAAAATCTGTATAACGAATTTAAGAGTCAAAGGTTACTAAGTACCATGACCGACGCATGCAAAGAATAGATATCAACACTCTCATTTTTATTGAAGTACGGGTTAAATTCCTTTGCATTAAGTTTTTTTATTCCACCCTACGCACTCTGTAATCCCCTGCAACTATATCGTCATCAGTTTGGTATGACCATGCACTATACGAAAACGTCTCATGCGAACAAACTAGAAAACATGCATGCATATTTAAATGTTGATAATATTTCCTCGAATATTCTGTCAGTGAGATGGAACTGTATACATGCAATATCTTTAAAAATTGACTGATTTTTCTAAGCTTAGAATGCAAGCAGGATATTATAAACTTGGGATATGTGATCCCAATATTCAAATTATAGTGATTTGGTTTGAGATTGTCACGCATATTGTTGTTTAATTGTGTTCCGACACTTTGAGATACATCATAGCTATACATGCACGGGCAAATTCTTGTGATGGATACACCAGTAAAATAAGTTCTAATAAAACCAGTAGGTTGGCCCATTTTTTAAACTTTTCTCAGGATCGAAACATGCAGTCAAACAGATGTTAAATTTTTGTCATGTGAATACTCGACCAGAACTAATTTCTAATCACCATTTCCTGCCTGCTAGAAACATTCTTGAGTGACAAAATTAATCTTCCCATACCACGGGAGCAAACTCGCTTGGAAAAATATGTTTGTTCGTGCATAAAAAAAAAAATTGTCATTTGCGCGGCTGTATATCTGTGATTTTCGCTGTAAATTTGTGATTTCCGCATCTTAGGAAACTTCGAAAACCAACTCCGTGGAAACTATATGTGACTGAATAGCTCGCGGGAGTTTGAACACGTTGCCAAGCACTGTCTACAACGACAAAACAGAGAAGTCTCCAGCATTTCTCAAAACACCCACGTCTGAACGGAAAAATGAACTTAGAGCGTGCCTAAAAGTACTGAATTAAGTGGAACACTCGTCGGTCGAAATTACCCACAATCATATGACACTGCATGTTTCTAAGCGCATATTGCGCAAATGATAAATTTGGTACCTTAATTCCTTATTAACAGGGTAAAGCCCGCCTGCAAATCTAGGGACCCATTGAAGCAAGACTTACATAAAGTTATATGTACATGCATGCTTTGCCCACAAACAGTGGCCCCTAAAGTATATAGCTACACGCCTTAAAACGATAAGGTTGATGCAATATTGATATGAACAGGATGGAACAATGTTGTGCTGCCCACATTGTTCAGAGTTGTTATCAACATTGAACAATATTCTTACACGCGATTCATTTTCAACAATATTGTTCAATGTTGTTGACAAGTGTGAGCAATGATGGCAGCAGAACATTACTCCATGCTGATAAACCGCAGGCTCAGAGTTTTTAGGCTTGTATGTAAAAAGTTGATAGAAGCTGAAACTTTCTGAATCCTTGCCGAACTACCAAATATATGTATATCGACCTGTGTTGACCAGTTGTGCGCGTCATTCAAGGTGACTTAGGTGAGCACCTATGAGCGAGGGCAACCGTTAGGAGTGAAAGGAAACGTTTTGACTAAAAGAAAGGTAATGGGGAAAACATAGGCCCTATCTAAAGGAAGCACCCGGACAAGATAATCATCAATTGACACAACTATATGTATCTACTGCGCAAACAGTGCTGCGGGCTTGCCAAGTTGCGTGCGTCACTAAAGGCGGCCACGAGGCTTAAATATACGTTTGCACGTTGATATGATTGATATGATCGAGGTTAGTCTAGGGCAGAAAGGCTGCATGTATACGTGCATGGGACAAGCTAGAGACCACCTTTTTTCGAGAACTTATTTTAAAAAATGCAATATTTATATATGATACAATAGAATGAAAGGAATGCATGAAATTAGTGAAAATGTTCTTACGATTTAAAAACAGATGAACGTATCAAAATATAAAATGACTGAAGAAACTTCATAGTGAAAGATATAGCCATTTATATCTATACCGCTGCGTGCATGTATATATAGTAGCCTACTGTTCAAAAACACGTTTTAACTTGTGGTCGAGTATAGGCTGCAGCAACTGTATCTTACTCTCAAATTCATTCCTTAAATGGAAGATTTAATGGGATCTTGAATTGTATTTCACGATAGAGGTATTAATTTTCAAGCGACTTTAGCTTAATTTTGAATCCTTTAGACCTAAGCGCCAATTTCTTGAGAAAGAACATAAACTGTCGCGATAAAGGCAAGTTTTCCGAAGAAGGCGACACTGGTCACCTCGCTCAAACTATTACCTTAAACCAACAAACAAAGAATCAGACAGACGTGACCTTAACGTAAAACTACTCATAACGACAGTCGAGATTCTTATCTCTGAATAAAATACCATTAAATTTGCGCGTGAGTGCTTCACACAATAGCGCTAAGTAAGACTATACAAGGTGAGTAAAAAAAAACTGACACCTTTGAAATTCAAACTAGCTGCGATACTTATGGCTGGAATATGACAATTCCCATGTACAATCAACAAAAACGATTTGATAAAACTGTTCTTGTGTATTTACAGAGCTTAGAATGCATTTTAACTCCCAATGGGAACAAACTTTATATGCTTTAGGTTAATTAATATAATATGCTTCGTATACCTATGAAATATTTTAAGCAACTTCTGCCACATTACAGCCGCTATGCGACTAATTTGAATTTCAAAGGTGTCAGTTTTTTTTACTCACCCTGTATGTACATTAAGAAGTCCAAGTTTTTCATTTTTTTAAACCCAATATGCATGACGTGCTTTGAGAAAACTTAAAACTATTTTTTCAATTTTCGTTCATACAGGATTTGACTTTTTGATTAAATCTTCAAAGATAGCGAGTTGAAATTCATTCAGTTTAGTTCAGCAAACCTGCATGGTGCTCACTATACATGAATGCAGGATATACCTCTGGGCCCGGTTGTATCAAGCGCGTTTAGCTTAAACGGTGGATAAGTCAAAATTAAATAACACTCTTACAACTCTCTTGAATGGGTCAACTTGAATTTTATGCACTGAATATATAGTTGTAAACAGTATCTTTGTATTAAGGTTAAAAACATTTAGTTTGCTTCTTGAATAAAACGATAGACTTGCTTTCTATTTTGAACTTAACCACCGTTTAAGCTAAACGGGCTTGATACAACCGGCCCCTGTATATTTAATATGTATAACAGCCACTTCTGCACTTAATGAATTATATGCTGATAGATTGAGCAGGTTACTGAAGGTTTTATTTTCGAAGGCCATGCTTGGGCAACGGATTATATACTGTGATTTGCACAAAAGATCAGAACCATATGTTTCGCACCGTAATTAATTAGGCATAGGACCAATTTTTTTGAAAACGAGCACGTTCCATGCAGTTTCACTTGTCGGGATATCTGTCGTCAGTTCGACAGATATCGAGTTTTCCATTTAGTTTTTTCTCTGTTTGACGTATATCTTCATGCAAGCTTCTCGTTAATGTGCTCTCACTAATTCTAATAACACATATCGAAATAAAGACATGGATATATATGTATAGCGGAAATATTCGTGGTTCGAATGTATATAATAATGCTTGTGTACCGTCATGCACCAATTAAGGGAAGTCATTATTTCATGCCAACTATACAGCGTTGCCAATATTGAATGCTATACGTTTAAAAAAATTGTTCGATTTATTCTGACTATTGTTCGAACTATCTATATTATATTTAAACAGTATTTAAACACATTTATATATCTAAAACGAGAGTGATTATATACATGAATTAAAAGACGTGCCAGATTGTTTATACTATACTAATGGGTATATACACTAGGTTTGACGAAAAAAATAAGATTGTCGATGGTAAAAACGCGATAAAAATATATTTAAACTATAATGAAGTGATGTGTTAGTTGATCTTATTTCAATGTATCTTATTGTTCAGAGCTTATCTAGGATAAAGATATATATCAAACGGAAGGCGGATTATAGGAAGTGTAAAAGATGAAAAGGAATTAAAGTTCAGTCTTAACTTTAGTGCAATATTTCACCAACTCGATACTTCAAATGTTATCATTTAAACGTGAGGTAAATCTATACGTACAATGGCTTTATATAAGCGCAGAATTTTCAGTCTAGACGTAAGCTTATGTATATTGGGCTTGTATACGAGTGTTTATCTTGACAAATTCAGTCTAATCTCCTAAGTCCTAACCTCGCGATTCATATTTTTTTATACATGCAGTGAATGCCAAGTAAACAGTTAAGAAAACAGTATAGTACGCATGTGCTTCAACTTTAATACCAGTATACCTTTGTTTGCCGGAATATCGCTCTACATTTTGGGGGTATTTACTGCACTTCTGTAACTCTGCAAGGGAGCGCTTACATGCATTCTTATAGTAAAATACAGTAATCAATAAGCTATAAAATCACATTATAAAATCTGTAGGAATGGTTAATCTCTTAACGCAATTTGAAGACGTTCTTCTGTAAATCTCAAGTATATATAGATCGGCGTAAAATGCTCTATACAAAACTGATATATACCAAGATTGGATGATGGATGTTGAATGGATGCAGTAACCCGATTTCAGTAATTCCGGAATATTGCTGATGAGATCTGAGATCGGATTAACGAAAATGTGTCAAATTCTGACCTAGGCTTAATCTTTTGGTTTCTGAATTCGATATAACTAGGAAGCAAGCATACATTCCTGGGTATAATTATAACTTGTAAAACAGCAAATTAATAGGGGCTGTTTAAATGAATTCGGTTACCCGAGATTAAACGAAGCGTGAGATGATTTTGAGTTATTGTAATGAGCAGATAACATGATCCTGGCAGTCGTATAATCACCACTAAAATAGCATGTGCTTGTTTGGTGTCATAAAGACTTATTTCAATACCTGAAAGTCCCCGCACGCTTCGTTGAATCTCGGGTAACAGGGCTTATGTTAACAGCCCCTAATATTCGCATATTTCGTGATATTATGTTTAAGTTTAAACACGCTATAGTATTCAAAATGCTATAGAGAAACTCCTCTCCCCCCTTCCCCTCTCCAGGTATATAACGACGTCCCTGGAAGACTGAAGGCTATTTACGATAAAGTTACAAGTCACTCTTAAAAATATTTTCCTTTCCTGGTATGAAAAGAAGGTAAAAGCATGCTATATAGGCATGCATGGACAATTAACGTAGCTTAGAAACGAGATGAAGAATATCAGCATGCACTTAGTCCACCTAGTTCTCTCAGCTAATTTTCCTACATAGGCGCTGGTCCCTGCCCTGTCCGTCAGTTCTGCCACCCTTCACTCTCCCCGCCGTCACTCCGCAGTCACTGTGCTAATCCAGAATGCTAACATTAGACAAATGACTGTTCAAATGTAAAAAAACTCAATAGGAAATAGAAAACCAGATTATTAATCTTCTTATTGAAATTAAATCATCTCCCTGCTTTATTTTAGGAAAACGTAAAATGCATGAAATTTGAAGATCGTGAAATTTTACGGGAATTTCGATCTGTAATATTGAATCCGTGTTTAATAATTCTTCTGTTCCCCGAATCTGGTGGTGAATATACCAGTTTATCAGCTACATGGACATGATTTCCACTGTAAAAATGCAGTGCGTATTTACAGGGCGCGTATATGAGTTATTTAAAAGGTTTAAAAAAATGGCTAAAAATGTTATTTTTATATGCGCGTGTAGGAGGATTATTATAAAAAAAATCTAGCCTTTAAATGCACAAAACACTTAACTCCCCCAATGGTTTAAAAGGTTGAAGAAAGATCCAAATTCTTATGTTTCCGCTAATACGCGTGATGAGTATAGCAATTTCTTAAGTCGTTATTTATTTAGTTTTTGTAAATAAATTTCAGAGCTCGTTACAACGTTCAAAAATGAATGCTCTATTGAATGAATCGGTATTGTGCGGATTTAATTGTTGTGATTTATATGAACTTAAACTTTGATTTCCTCGCGGCTTGAAAATAACTCTCGATGTTTATTTTTAAAATTACCTCGTCATAGACTATATATACGAGTCGTTTTGAAGTGCTTCACAACATTCCCGCCCGCGAGTACTAGTATAGATTTATCGTTCATCGGCCACTGGTTCAAATTTTTTGTTATGACTATAGGTCGCTATATAGGTGGATGAAAATAGTATACTGCTTGTTATACATATATAAATACAATTAAACGCTTTTAACTTTCAAAGCGTGACGAAAAAAAAAACTTTAAAAAAAATGTGACCCGAACTTTTTCAGTCGTATTACCATATATCCATGCCAATTTGAAAAACTGCATCACGGCGAAAAATATATCTGTGCAGTGCATTTTCATTTAGGGCACGAGGTACCATGATATATCAAAAACTACTTTGACGGTGACGGCGCAAATATATTCCTGAAAATAACATTTCATCGCCAGCAATAATGTATTATTAGGGTGAATACTTCCCATGCATTGTCACGTCTGTCTGCGTAGGACGTATACCATGCATCTATAGAGATACGGTCATACGATAAACTCAAGGCTTTCAATTTGAAATTTAATTCTTATGAAATTTAAGGTGAGCTCGCTTGTCTTGGGGGAAGTTGAATGCCCAAATAGGTAATTGATTTTTATTTTTTATATTCATAAACGATATTTATGCATTTCCTAAAATTATACCAGCACGTAATTTATGTAAAGCGTTTTCATTGTTTTATGTGTTTAAGTAGCATTGGTGACAACGGACTGTTAATTTTCGACGGATGTTATAATGATGTTTGAACTAATTAATGCACCACTTGCAATTGAATTAGTTCAATATTGGGAACATTTCCACAAAGCAAACGCCTTATCTTTTAATTAACACTGGCTTCATCGTCGTTTACGGCTGTCCCCACTCCCCACCCTAAATAGCTAATGAATTGCACAATAATTTCAGGAATGTTCTTAATTAGGAAGAATACGTGATAGTAAAAGAAAACAAACTCGTATGCCTTACTTGAAACACGACATTCATAATCATAGACATAGGGTACTTTCCTTTGAGCGCCCAAAATGGTCAAACCGGCCCTATTTTTAATTGAAATTGAAAATTTTGTTAAAAATAAAGGGGTGAAACATTCCCCTGTGCTAGGCAGATGTAAATAACGATTTACTTGAATGCAGAGATCTTGCAGATTAATAAATAACAGTAATCTGTCAATACTGAAATTCAACAGAACCGGTCCGGCCGTTTTTACAGTATAATCATGGATAGTTAAAAGACTTTATATGATTTTTTTATCCATGGTATAATGAAGACCGCCATAGACACAATGCACGTATTCTTGTCTTTCTTTGATTCAAGTGGAAGGTTTTATTTAAATTATAAAGTTCTCCCCAGACCACGGAAAATTGTACACATACATTTTTCATTTCATTTATAAAGCTGAATGCCTGTTAAATCTAACTTCTGCATGATAACTGACCGAGATACTCAGCTGCAAATAATTCACGGTTAACTGATAACCGAATTGTGATAATGGAGCCAACGCTGAAATAAAGACATCAGAATATGATAATAATATAGAATCAATTTGCTCCTCGGGATTAAAAATTCTGAAAGGAAATCTGTATGGCTAACATAAATAGTTCGCTCGATCCGATAAGGTGATACTATAAACAATCAAGTTCTTTTATGCTCTTTTTTGAAACACTAAATCCGAATTGAACATGCATATACCAATTTAATTATAAATGAACAAAAGAAATATAACCTATATTAAATTATAATGAATATTCATCTATGCGAAGACGAAGAAAACAAGTAAATTAGGCAAGTAAATTTTCAGTATTTCCGGGTGTAGAAAGTTAGCTATAGTGGCGTGCCATACTAAAATGCTTCAAATATCCGTTTAAATTTTTATCCTTTCAAAGATGTTTGTATATGCATAAGCTTGGTTGGACTTAGAGCTTGTGGGGAATTATCTTTGGCCTTTAGGAATTTTAAAAATGAGACTGCTGGTTCCAAAAAACTGCGATTTTATTTAAATCTCACTTCCTATATGCAGACATACGAAGGTCATAAGGATTTAATGCTGTGAGCTTTATTGTAGTACATGCACAAATGGCTCGCTATAATCTTGGGATTGTTCTCAAAACTGGCCTTTGTAGCTAAATTTTGTTTTCTACATTATATAATAACTAGTATCAAGATTTTTCCATTTCTCTAAATAATGCCCATTCGTTTAAAACATAACATTGATGCTTGTAAAATACATATTCATGTGATTTTTTTGACAATTTTTAATGAAAGTGGATTATCACTATTTGTTAGTTTATATACCTAGATATACTGAAGGTAGGCGAGCCAATCGATCTGAAATTGCATGGAAGCGTTAGAATGTCGGATTCGGATGTTATCATTTTTACAACATTTGTGCACTTGCCACGCCCTATCTCTAATTCATTCGCAACCCAGCTGACGACATCAGTTTTGAATATGCACGCAAGGACACATTTTGAGATGCTGATCAAAGTGATTACATGTGAACATATATAAATAAATTCAAATCATATTACAGGGTGTTAAACAAGGCGCCAGGAAAATGTTTGAAATTTCGCGTCTCTAGATCGTTCGAACGAGCATTTCCTTAGCCTCTGGTACCATTTTAAGTTCCTAAGCTGGCTTAGTATTGGTAACAGAAATTAAACCTGTTATGCATGACATGCACATTCATGCATGCAATAAGCATTTCCCAATCGAGCAGGGTAGTGGGTCTAATCGCGAACCGCAAAGCACCTATGCATGGGCTAAGCTTTTCATGGCTCACCTAACTGGACGCATTCGCGAGAGTATTTCTTGGGATTTGCACAACTGCACCTTCATGGGTGCTTCCGCGGTGCCGCCTGATTCCCAATGCAACCAGGATTTTGTTGAAACCGGCCATGCGCTAATGCAGTTTGGAATATTGACCATCAAGTAACATTACTGACTTTCCAAAACTGTTTCAAAGTCATGTGGAAAGTTTTTATTTCTCATTTGCTTCATTTCAAATCATCGTGTACATATGCCACTCATTAGTGAGTACACAAACCATAGATAATAGCCTACATGGATGTATTTTGAGTGAGTGATTACACATACCATAGATAATAGCCCACATGTATGCATTTTTGTGGAGTTACACTTCGTGCGTACGTGCGTCAAAGACGTCACATGCAGACCGTAATAACTAGAAAGATATACATTTGATCTATATAGACCCAAAGGTAGACACACAGTTTTAATTTGTGTTTTGTTATGTAACATGCATGTTTATCCATAATTTAAGATATGTTAAAACAAGCCAGTCACACAACACGACGAATCTATCAAAGCGACGATGTGCGTCAAAAGGCGGGGTTCCTCGTTTTTATCACAATTGGCGTGGTCTAGGATGACAAATTAAATTGGCGCCACATTTTGATAAAATCTTAATGGCACATTAGGATATGATTGGGCTCACGAAAAGGTTTCAAAACTGCACGCGATGTACGGAAATTACTCTATGCCGATAAAGATCTAAAAGTCGATTATCGTCTCATTGATCATTAAAAGTGCATTTAGATCTTAATTTTTGTGTATATTAGGAACTGCATGAGTTAGACTAAAGGTAACTCTTTACATGGATACAGCTGATTTAATAGAAAGCGCTTTTCCTCCAACTTGTGGGAGATAATGTTTTGCGGATCATTTTGGCTCGTAAACTAGGAAATTTTGCTTGGTAAAACTGGTAAAAATGCCTGAAGAGATGACTCGCTACAGAATATCTACTTTAATTTGGTCTGAGGCAATTTTTCGACTTTATATCTGGCATAATAGGTCACAGCCCATCAATGTTTTTGTTGTTGATTGCATTCAAAAAAATTCACCGATTAATGCAGGATGTTTAATTCCTACTTGGAACATACGGAAAAGATTTTTCGAGGTATTAAGCCTTTTAGATGTCTTAAACTAAACGAACTGCATACATAGTACGCATTTATGTTTCGTGATATCACTATCTTAAGACACTCCACCCGGATGTTTTGATATTTTTTTTAGTTTACTCTCATTGTCAAAGTATATACGATAAGGGGACTCATATCAATATTTGATAAAACGTAAAACGCACTATTTTTCCAATCGATCGAGTGGCTGAATTCGCCAGCTGAAAACCAGTATTGACAAATCCCCAAGACCTCAACTGGCAAATCCAAAAAACTTTCAAATCTCCAAACGGAATTGCTAAATCATCAAAATAAACGTATCTGAATAAAAAGAATGTTAATTGAATTATCAAATTCAATTAAGGTTGCATGAATGAATGGTTGTCTCAGATGTAGTTATAATTGTTCAACCAATTTTTGTCAATACAAATGAAATGTTTAAATAACTCATTTTATATTGGTTTTAAACCTGGCGAATGAAATACATTATATTCTTATCATTGTTATTGTAGCTATCTTTTTGCAAATAGACGAAGCATGTCCCTGTAATAATTTGCTTATTTTATGTATTTTTATGGCTCATATAGTCCATATCAATGTTTCAGTTGATTTTCGGCAGCTCGAAGGAAATGAAGATAAATAATTGTAATGTGATTAATGAAACAGACCGATTGTCTGGTTTAGTGTGGATTATTTCTGAAAATCATCAGCAAGCAGTTCGCGCGGTCCTTTTAATCACAGGTACGTGTGCTTGAGTTAACGTAAACAACTCCTTAAAAGGCCACAACACAACCATAGAGTGGGAGTTTATCCAGGCGGAAAAAGTACAATTCACGGATCATTTCTCAGTTGTCGAAATTACGAAAGAATGTGAACCTAACACTATGAAATCAATGCATAAATGGAAAGTGTAAATGCAGTATTTGGAAGCAGGAACGCTGGAACTCCATTTGCACGCCTTTTGCCAGCAGAGGCAAGGAGAAATAAGTTGCTTGCTAAAGCCGGTTTTCCACTAGGCGGAATTTTCCCATCGAACGAAATTTTTCGCTCGATTTTCTCAGTCTTAATTATGAGAATTCGACCGTAGCAGATTCTCTTCACTGGTCACAATTGAAAAGAAAACCGAGCGAAAAACGTCCGCCAATTGGAAAACCGCCCTGAAATCGTAATTACTATATAAAATTATAAAGGTTCTCAAATATTAATTCCGTGAAAACAGTGAAAAATTGTTTAACCAAAAAATGGTGCGTTAGTTCCATTGGCGTGAATCGAACGCTAATTGAGGAGGGCCATATTCATGCTATGCCTGGCTAATTTCTTTGAAAACAATTTCACTTTCACTAGAAATAAGCCTGGCATGACAGAGTATAAATATCCCCTTCAATTAATGTTCCATTGACGCCAAATGTTCAAATGCATGTCGATGTTCTCCTTCATTGCCTTTTCACAGTTTAATGCAGCATAATCGTGTATAAAATTGGTGTATGCAGTCGCCTGATAGTGACCACATTCGTGAATCGCTGGTATCTACAGGGTGAGACAAAAAAAACTGTCACCTTTGAAATTCAAATTAGTCGCATAGCGGCTGCAATGTGGCAGAAGTTGCTTAAAATATTTCATAGGTATACGAAGCATATCATATTAATTAACCTAAAGCATAAAGTTTGTTCCCATTGGGAGTTAAAATGCATTCTAAGCTCTGTAAATACAAAAGAATAGTTTATCAAATCGCTTTTGTTGATTGTACATGGGAATTGTCATATTCCAGCCATAAGTTAATTCGCAGCTAATGAATTTGAATTTCAAAGGTGTCATTTTTTTTACTCACCCTGTACATAAAAGGGCATTCTAATGAGGCGCATACACGCATCAAACTTAAAATTCATTGTTTTCTATTGCAAGTTTAATTTTCACACTTGGTACACAAGGTGAAGGTCCTTTAAAGCAATCCCCACCCCCATGATTTTTTTACGTTTGCGCGCCAACGCGAGCCAAGCGGACTGAGCTGATGAAGTTTAATTTCTACACTTTTTTTTCTCAAATTTCAAGGCCAGGAAATTTGTTTGTATGTAAACCCAATTACATTATAGAATGTATATGTAATACTTCCTGACTATAGCTTAGCGCTTTAACTCGAAATTTTTGCTCGGATTCAGTGAGAAGTTTAGAGAGAATATACGCACATTTATGCAAGAGAACTCGGAAATTAAGAGCATAAAAAATTTAATAATGCAGATTTTAGTCTGCCACTGAGGAAGGTCACAACATCGCTATAGAGGACAATCCGCCATTTTTTGAAAATCTTAAGGGTTACACCAGAATTCTGTAGTCTCTTGCATATAGGTTCGTGTTAAACACATTGCACACGTAATGTCATTTTCACGAGCAATCTCGAAACACTACATTTTATACAAGTTATATACCAGCGTAAACAATGGTAAATATAAAATAAGCGTTTCTAAAAATATGGCGATTTTGGTAGGATTTAGTTGGGAGGAAGGTAATTCTCGGTAATTACCAATTACAAATCTATCCTGACTACCCTATGCATGCATGACTTGCCTCATATAGGTAATTCCTATGAATAAGACAAATAAGTATATTGGAAAGGAAGGAAATTCGGTAAACTCGGAAAAATATTTACTTGATCACATGGGGAAGTCTACTAAAATGAAATACAAAGGAAAACGAAGAGGATATACATGCAGTAACTGATACCATAGTGTCCTCGGTGTATGTTAAGTAGCAAGTCGCTGTAAATGTTGTTAGTGTTATTAAAATACAGTTCGAGACAATATAATACGGTGAAGATTGATGCATGAAAAGGAAAGGAAATAATTAGCCTAAGTCAGTGTATGGAACGTGCCTAATCTCTTGAAATATAAGTATACCCTCCAGTGGAGAGCATGAATCATACATAAGTTTAGAACAAGCCAAGTCAAATTGGCCTCTGTCAGCGTATAGGACTTGCTATTGATGGGTGTAAACTCTTCATATACAAGTACCGTCTATTGAAGAGCATGAATAATCATTCCTACAGTGATTTTAAGATAGGACAAGTCGTGTTAGCTATGTATGTAAGCGTGGATTTCCACTTACAGAGAAATAGTTTGCTAGCGAAATATTTGCATAAAGACAAATATATTTCGCTGGCGAACTATTTCTCTGTAAGTGGGAATCCAGCCTATATGTATTGTTATTGATTAATCTTTTAATAACCTTTTAAAGTGGGTATTTCCTACGGGAGACCATGAATCTTTGTTATCATTGGAGAATTAATCAAGTCAAATTAGCCCATATAAGTTAGCCTGTTTGATCAAACGATCTTTTAAAATCGATTGTTTTTTCAGTCTGTTAATATGAATATATGAATACCCTCGCCCTTACTACCGATGCTGCCCCCCCCCTCTTAAATGAATCCGCAGGTAACAGACGTTTCTTCATAAAAGGGAGTCAGAATTCATCTCATTATACACCATACTTTGTTCGACACGCGACTACTGAAACACATTAGATTTTGAGCAGGCAGGAAAAACTAGATACAGCCGATAGCAGATAGCTGTATGGAAGCTGATTCCTACGTAAACACAAAGACGATTCCTGTAGGAATGGGGCGGATGAGAGCGCGTCCGAATAATGACTGTTTTAAAAACTTTCCATTTTCCATTAGGGTTTAAAAGTGGTCTCCTAGGTTGATATATAAAAGAATATTTGATTGATGATGTACTTGCATTACCCCATGGCGACATGCACTCAGAAGATTAATATCTCCTGCGGAATACGTTCGGTCGACCATTCTGAGTCACAAAATGGGTTTTGAAACAAAATCAGTTTTGTCTCAATCCGAATGGATTAGTGCGTTTTTTTAACTGCATTTTGTCAGAAAAGGAAATTATTTCAAACAACACTTTATGACTTGATGACTTTAAGCTTATCAGGAACTCGAATTTCCTCTTTGTTCGTTCTAAGCCGGTACAAAAATAAATATATGTTTGGGTTTTACGGCACATAATTTCAGATGATCGAATATCATAACAATTTTCATACCCTGCCCTTTTTGGTCAATTTAGATTTGAACGCCTGCTTATATGGCAACGAATTTTCGCTACTTAGGTGAACCCTCTTTAGAAAAAATGCATTAGCGCTCGCGGGACCATCCATAGCATGAGAAAAAATTTATCAAGCGTCCTCTTTACTACCTTGATATGTCCGCCTCGATTTTCACGGTGGAGGTGGCCTGGATGGGGTGAACTGCAGTTCGACAAGGTCTGGTTATTTTTATTACCACGTTCGGTTGGAAGCCCAACCTGACTTTAATGATTACAAATTTATACCAGAGGGGGGAGCAGTCTGACTAGATTTGAAACGTTTTGGGATAAATATTCGCATATAATTTTACGGTCACGCTTGTGGACTGTGGAAGTGTTTAGATGTCTAGCTAACATACTATTACAGTATGTTACTCTAGTATTGATTATAATACTACAGCCATTACTTATTCAGCTCATTTTTGCAATGAAATGAACTTAGAGGGGGGGGGGAGACCTCTCACCCTCCATTCCCTTTGGTACAGCCACAATACCGTAATTACCGTTTTTCATGTAGTGTTCTGTGCAGTGCAAATACCTATTTGGCGAGACTAGGTAGTTATGCAGGGGTATCAACTATCAACTGCCACAACGTTCCGTGTTGAGACTTTACACTACAGAAGTATCTTCTTGTCGCTTCTTTACACTGAGTAAAGTCTAAAGTCTTTACCAATTACGTGAATTACCAGAACGTTTAATTAGGCTGTGATGAGTAGAAGAGAGTTTGGCATTAATATATATTCTCTTTGGCTCTTTGCCTTGCACTATTCTCTGTCTCTGAGCTATTACAGTTGTTAGACTCATATTAAACTGTAGACGCATTCTACGCGAACATTTCGTAGGATTGGACAAAATCGTGCGACAAAAGTCATAGTAATATTTACAAAGACAGTAATGGCAGCTCAGCGCCAGCTTCCGAAATCCGAAAATATTATGTGTATAAAAATTATTTAATCTAAAAAAACGACACATTTTGGGCCGTCTATGATAAAAAAAAAGAGGAAAAATAATACATTTTTTTCGTCTATGATAAAAAAAAAGAGGAAAAATAATACATTTTTTTTAAAGGGGAGCTTAGTGACCTCCTGAATCTCTGAATTCACAAAAGTCCATCGATTTCCCTTGTTATCCCCAAGAAACAAAATGGCGTAAAATTGTTACGTTTTGTTCACTGAGCTATAGTTTTGTTGTTTTGCAAATTCTATCGTAGGTTTCTGGGGCTATATTTTCACTATGGTGAAGGCACGAAAGAAAGGTGGGTTGCATTCAGTATAGCCTTTGTCTTCATGTTCTTTTAATGCTACAGATGAAGTAGAATTCTTTTGTATTCGTTTGTATGTACAATATAATATTATAAATTCATTTAAGATTTTTTAATACACATCCTGATAAATATAGACATTTTATTAATACACATACATAAATGTATGGTTGCACTTGTATGATCACGATATCACAAGTAAAATAAAAATAAATCTATTGATTTTCCTGAATTCTGAGTGGCGAGTGCTGACCATATATATAGCTATGGTAGACATGGTAGTCTGGTAGATATTCCTTTAGGGGTAGAGAGGAATTAAACTGGAATTTCTGGAACTGGAATTTGGTTTGGAAATAAGCTTGATAACATTTGCATTGTGGTATGCTTAGTGCCAGACTGGAAAGTGGGCAAACTGTAAATAAATATATAAAAATTGTTTTACCGCTGGTGCTTGCAATGCATATATTCTTTCCTGCTTAACCTATTGGTCAATCTAACTGGCCTTGAAAAACCATGCATCATTCATTTTTGGAAGGCTGTAAACTAAGCTTTTAAAGATACCAACAAATATAGCTTTTCAAGAAATGCATAGTAGCTAGATTATTTTTACCAATCCCATTTTCCAACTCTGAGTATAAATACTAAACAAGAATTATCATTCATAATATATATTCGCTTGTGGGTCCTTTTCACTTTATAGGACTTTAAAATAACGACATTTCTCAAATATTTAGTGCCAGAGGCTTCACGAGCTGAGCTGATGATGCTGACAATATCAGATATTGTGAATCAACTAATTGAAGCACACAACAAGGGAGAAGATTCAAATTTAAATAAGTAAGTGCTTTATCTTAAATGTATTTGAATAAACAATATATTATTCATCACAAGTTTGAACTGCATCGAAGTCATTAGTGCAAACAACTGTAATTGGAATCTTTTTTAAGAATTAAAAGTCATGCAGCCAGTAAATATGGACTGGCATCACAACCAAGACTGGTGGATATCATTGCAGCTGTTCCTGCTGCTTATAAAAAGGTGTTGTTTTTTTACTGGCTTTTTAAGCCAAAGCCATTGTGTACTTGTTTCATCATCTCTAGTACCCCTGAAGACATTGCGGGCTCACTGGTTTAATTTTATTGAAATATAAAAGTAACTCCACTATGGTGAATGCATATTGTTTTTTTATATCACCACTCTAGGATTTGCTTCCAAAGCTTAAGGCCAAGCCTGTCAGAACTGCATCTGGGGTAACACAGTGTCTTTCTTTATATAGTGTAAACTCATTAAATTGGCAGTTACTGTAATCTGTCTTAGGAGAAGAGCACCCAATTGCAGACCCTCTAAACAAACTTGCATTTCATCTTGCATAAATAGAAAGAAATGTGAGTTCACTTTACCCCAAGGCTGCCACCCATTGTGTATAGTACATCTTAATAGTATATATACATTTGCAATAATCATACTTCAACCATTTTCGCTCTTGGCCCATTAAGCCAGTAGAAGATTGCCAACTCACAAGAACAAATATTGTTACTGTTACCTGACATATCATTCATATGCAGTAGCATAGCCAGCCTGACAATTTAGTCCTGCTATACAAATTTCAGATTGCAGTTGTTGCTGTGATGTGCAAGCCTCACCGTTGCCCGCATATCAATATGACTGGAAATATCTGTGTGTAAGTAGCTACATGTCACCACTAACTTTCAATGCCATCTATCTAGGTAACCCGGGAAAGATTCACACAGTCAGATTGATTTATTTGTTTAGAATGTCTTATTAAATGTGTAACAAGAAAAGCATTGGTGAATGTTCATGAATCATAGTTTCATGTTGGTTCATGAGTCAAATAGTTTCATTTAATAATGAGCAAAACTATTGATCAGACCAAGAGCGGCAATCAAATGTGCCACAGAAATTGTATCAATCGTCATTCTTGAATCCGATATTCTCTCGAGTAGATATTGTTAGAAATCTGTGGCAATTCTCCCTTCCCCAATTTCCCGCCAAATTAAGTTTTCCCGGGAAACTTTCCTGCGCTTTGTCTCGCGGATTTTCCGAAGTGTGTCCGAAAAGTGGCTCGTGCAACTCCGATTTGACATCGCTATTCTGATTATTTTGATAAAATCTGGACAACCAAATCATGTATTTTATAATTTTTTTACAGTTATTGTCCGGGTGGCCCAGACTCGGACTTCGAATATTCAACTCAGTCATACACTGGTTACGAGGTAGGGTAGATTTTAATAAAATAACACGAATATTCAAAATTTGATACCGGAAAGCGGGATTTTTGAAGGTATAGGGCCCGAAGAACTGCCCTGAAACCAGCATCAACCTGTGCAGATAACAGCCCTTGCGCTTTAATAGCATCATGGCTCTAAATGATCCCACAACCATTTGCACGTTTCTCGCTAGGGCAAAGCTTCAGCAGTGTTCAGTGGGGGGAAATAGTTGCCCATTTGGAGGTAATGTGGCGACTATCCCCCGAAATATTCACGGTTCAGAAAACTCCTTTAACTAGTATACCGATGGAAGTATTTTGCTAGCTGAAAGGGTGGGAAAAGAGGTGATCATGCCATTGGATTCTGATTAGATTATATTTCTGTTTAGCCTACATCAATGAGAGCTATTCGCGCCAGATATAATCCATATGTTCAAACAAGACACAGACTTGAACAGGTATTGGAGTAAACACGGCATTGGAGACTACTAAAACCATTTAACTTTGTCTATAACCATTATATATTTAACTTTTTAAGTTATCTGAATTTTGATAATTTCACCAGTATTCCAAGGCCGCACTTTGCATTGACTCGATTATCGGTAGTGATTCCATGTCCAGAATTCACAAATATAATCCTATCTTTAATCCTAAACCAGAATATAATCATGTCTTTAATCCTAAACCAGACCATAACCGTTACCCAATTGCTAACTGTGAGGGATTAAATTGAGGATTATGTTCGTGAATTCTCAACGTGGAATTATTACGAATCGATGGTGTGACACTGATGGCTGATCATCTGATAAAACACTGGATATAGCAACAATATCTATAAAAATTAATGCCAGACTTATTAAAGATCAAGAGATTGATTTAGTTGCCATATACAGTGTATTGTTAGATCAGTGCTAACACCGCGGTGGTTTTTCTGTCAACGTGTGAGTGTTCGTGAATCAGGGAATAAAATTATTGCCATTTCTCTTTCTCTAGCTCAAACAGTTAGGACACAGCATTGACAAGGTAGCTATTGTATGCTTTAAATCGTATTAATAGACGTTTTGCACCAGAGACTAAATATTTGTAGTGGTATAAAAAGGTGTTCTTCCAGAAAAAGCCTACTAACATTATTAAAACTGCAAAATTTGGTTCGAAACTTTGTAAAATGCGGGAAGTATTTTTGCGAACTTTGCACAGTTTTCATACTTTTCCAGCATCTAAAAAAATTGTTATCACGTTTGGGCCAAAAACGGGTTAAATTTACGTACGCAGTAAAATAGTACAATTTAGCAAATAACAATTTACAATATAGCTACAAATATAACATATAATAATGGTACATTTTCAAACAAGCTTGTATACTCTTCGCATTTCACATCATTTCGGAACGATTTTGCATATTTACTAGCTTTTTAGTATACTCTTTCCTGTTTTGATGATAATTTTTTACCCCACCTTGCCATGCAGTAGATCAAAAGTTAGTCTTGAGTCCATAGTCCATCATGAAAATTCCCTGCGATGCAAGTTACCTTGCAACTTTTTTATGATTAAGAGCCGCAGTATATTCAACGCTTTATTTTTTCCTTCAAGGTTGAGTTCATCGTGATGGGTGGGACCTTTATGTCCCTGGATGATGAATATCGAGACTTCTTTATCAGAAATCTTCACGACGCACTTTCTGGTCACGTCAGTAATAATGTCAACGAAGCTGTTTGGTAAAGCCCGTTTTCCACTTGGCGAATTACCACAAATTCTGCAACGAGATTGGCATTCGCTGACCAATCACGATGCTGGATTTCCGCGTAGAACTTTCTTTATATATAAATGTACTGTATATCTAGTCCTAGACTAGCAAAGATAGTGAAGTTTAACGTCCATTTGATATTTTTCTTCATAGTTTCTCGGAGAAAAGTAAAACGAAGTGTATTGGCATCACAATAGAAACAAGACCAGATTACTGTCTAACAAAACATTTGAGGTACGACCAGATTACTGTCTAACAAAACATTTGTACGACCAGATTACTGTCTCACAAAACATTTGAGGTACGACCAGATTACTGTCTCACAAAACATTTGAGGTACGACCAGATTACTGTCTCACAAAACATTTGAGGTACGACCAGATTACTGTCTCACAAAACATTTGAGGTACGACCAGATTACTGTCTCACAAAACATTTGAGGTACGACCAGATTACTGTCTCACAAAACATTTGAGGTACGACCAGATTACTGTCTCACAAAACATTTGAGGTACGACCAGATTACTGTCTCACAAAACATTTGAGGTACGACCAGATTACTGTCTCACAAAACATTTGAGGTACGACCAGATTACTGTGTCACCAGAACTAGTGACAGGATCAGTAAATGGCATTATAGGATAGAAAATAAACATTTCCTACTAAGAAAACGTCTGACATTTTCGCGAACACTCGTGAAAATTCAACTTCTAATTTCTCTTTTTTCTACTAATTTCTCTTCGCTATGCAGTTCTATGCTGGAATATGGTTGCACGAGACTTGAAATTGGAGTTCAAAGTGTCTATGAAGATGTTGCGAGAGATACGAATAGGTAAGATATTTTCTGTCAATGACTTTTTTCTGGTGATAATTTATATCACTCAGGGGCCTGTTGTACTGTATCAATCCAGTTTAATTTGAACGGTGGTTCAGTTCAAAATAGAAAGCAAGTCTATCGTTTTATTCAATAAGCAAACTAAATGTTTTTAACCTTAATACAACAATACTGTTTATATTCAATGCATAATATTCAAGTTGACTCATTCAAGAGAGATGTAAGAGTGTTATTTAATTTTGATTTATCCACCGTTTAAGCTAAACGCGCTTGATACAACCGCCCCCTCCCAGATGAATTGTTGTTGTGATGTCGCTTTTCACCGAACTTTCTTCTTAATTTCAAATTTCTTCTACCGAACATCCGTAATGTGTTCTAATGATTTTGTCAGGGGACATACCGTAATAGCGACGTGCGAATCGTTTAACATGGCCAAAGACGCTGGATTTAAGGTGCGGTAGGATTCCGAACACGGCGATGAGCTGTATTATTACTGTATTTGTTCACCTACTAGAAAATACAATAGAGGGGTTGGTTACGAAGAGGCGTTTATTTTCAAAAGTGTTGAAATTGAAAATTAAAACAAAATGTTCATGCCGATGCAGCAAAATATGATAATAAGAATTTTTTGCTATCTCATGCTGTAGGAATAGGAAGATAGGCTCGGGATTCGGGAAATTGCTCCTTAGAACTTGAACTCCAACCATTGTCTTTCAACCATATGAATATTTTATAGGTCGTCTCCCACATGATGCCAGATTTGCCAAATGTTGGCTTAGAACGGGACATTGAACAATTTATTGTAAGTACAAACGCGCCAATGTTTGTTCCAAATGATGGATCTGCTAGCTCAAGCCTTTGCTACAATTCTTTGAGCTCGCCCATATATTTTAACCGATCAGCGCGCGGAATAGCTGTCGAAATAAGAAATCCACTCTGCAGTATTTAATCGATTTAATAGCTATATATTTTGTTATCTTTACGAACTTAATCGCCGTCCTGAATTTTGTGATTATGTTTAGCCACAAAAACTAGTTCTGACATAAATTTGAAATCGAAATAAAGTATATTTCATGAGATAATAAGTTGATAGTAATAGCTAGTGCATGAGACTCGGGTGTAGACCAATAGCTAGTGCACGAGACTCGGGTGTAGACTATATGAAATGAATATTGTGATGATGCTATCCTGAGTAACCAATCGGGTTAGCTGAAAACTTAGCTTAACCACAGTGGGAATCGAACCTGCGACCTGAGTTGCATCATCACAATATTCATTTCAAATACTAAGCTGTTTCAACCGAGAAATGCATTTTTATTTGACCTTTCCCGCCAGTTTTGAACACTGAGATGCTTCAACTACAGTAGCTATATGTCTATATCTAATGGGGTTTTCTTTTTTTTTCCTAAGGAATTTTTCGAGAATCCGGCATTCAGAGCTGACGGCTTAAAGATATATCCAACCTTGGTTATTCGTGGAACAGGTGCCGAATGTTAAAGGAATTGTAAAATTTAATCAACTACAACTTGCTTATGGCGATGTCAGTAGAAAACAAACATAAAATACAAGAAAAGAATACATTAAAAAGAAACAAACTTGTAGTTTGTCTGTCGGAAAAGTTATAAAAAACAAAAACCGTTATAATTGTTTTGCTTCTCATTTATATCGACCATGTACTAAGAAATATCATGCTACCTACCATGCAAATACATGAAAAATCAAAGGATTTAATGCACCACTAAGGAATTTTTTACGAAATGATCATCGCTTTCTGCAAAAATCTCGAATAAACCCTGTCTTTGCCATCGTTCAACTGCGTTTTTTTTTTCCTGTTTAAACTTTAGGTCTTTACGAGCTGTGGAAAACGGGAAGATACAAAAGTTACCCTCCTGATGTTCTGATCGACCTGGTTGCTAGAATACTAGCCCTAGTACCACCTTGGACAAGAATTTACAGAGTTCAAAGGTAAATTTCCCATGCAAATTGTTTTCCACATCATTCCTGTCCGCCGCGGCGCGAATTATTTGGCAGCTAGTAACTTGTCCGAACTGATCCAACAGTATACACTGTCACTGTCTAACAAAGTTTTGTGCTGTTTCGGTCGTGAATTTATTGGCGTCATTGCGAGCCAAATTTTATTGTTTTAGTCTGGAATGGTCCAACAAAGTATCAGAAAACTTCCGTGCAGCAAATCTTTGAGCTATATACTTTATAAATGTAATTTTTCTATACACTTAGTGTATCACTTTCATGGTTACTGTTAACTCTTATGGTATATTGATTCACATGATTCACATTTATCTATGTTGAAAATATTCAAATATTTCATAAACATGACATGACATGACTGCCGAACAAACTAGTTCGATCTCTGATAGACTGATACGGTCCTTAGGATAGTGTGATGTAAGGCATTATGGGTAGTACAATACGTAGCTACCGCAGGTTATATCCATTCCCTTGGTGATACCAACGTCTGCTCTCAATTTTTGACCAGGGATATTCCGATGCCGTTGGTCACATCAGGTGTTGAACACGGTAATCTTAGAGAACTGGCACTGGCGAGAATGAAAGATCTTGGAACCACGGTGAGAGTTCTACTGCATGTAGTTTGACCCCAAGCACTGTCTGTATATAGGAGCTAGCGACTACCACACTAGGGTATGACTTCATTCATACAACGTTCCTTTTCTCATGTCCTAACTAATCAACGTCGAGCCCTCAGAACTTGTGTTGATTACCTTGGATTAATTACCTTTGAAGATCGTATAAACATAGTAAGATAAAATGGCAGAGAATGTATACCTTCACAAAACGATTGTCTTATTTTAGATAAAGGATTTTTAAGGCGGCTAACTAAGGCATATTGAAGAAATTGACCAACTTTCCAGTGTGACTTCTAAGCGTGTTGTCAATGGCAATATTTTCATCACATTCTATCAATATGTATGCATGAGAAAGGACTGCATGTTCTATGGATGTTATTATGTGTAGAATTTTGTAGGGCCCGCAGAGGGTCTGTTATCAGGCTAGCTAAGAGCATATGATATAAAAAGCACCAACGTACGTCTATTTTCTGACACCTCAGTACGTTTTTTTATTCGAATGCGAATTTTGCCTAAAATGTTTTTTGCCGCGAATCTTCCCTAAAATGTTTTTTGAAATAATTTAGTTGTTAAGTTAATCTTGGTAATATAATTTTACTGTAATGTTGTTGCTCTATGTTTAGTGTCGAGATGTGAGAACAAGAGAAGTTGGAATCCAGGAAATTCATAACAAGGTTAAGCCTTACGAGGTATGTTGTGATATCTTGTACTTCTTGGGCCGGTTGTTTGTACGGTATTTTGTTTAAACGGTGAATAAGCCAAAGTACTCTCACATTTCTTGTAAATGAATGAACCATCATTATGTACTTCCATTGACAATTAAACTATTTACATCTAAATATTTCAGCTCAGTTGTTCAATAAATAAATAATTTTGTTTTCCATTTTGAACTTATCCACCGTTTAAGCTAAAAGCCTTTCGAACAACCGGCCACAGAATACAAAATCAAATAGCATGTGTTATAAAGAAAAATGTGGTGAAACCATATTTGAGCAGCTACCGAATTATGCAATTCGAAACAACATATAAAGTTACAGCAAGAATTAACCAATTATATTAAGAAAGTTCCACGTAATACAACTCCTAATGATTTTTTTCGTATAGGTTGAGTTAATTCGTCGTGATTATGTCGCTAATGGCGGTTGGGAGACTTTTCTTTCATATGAAGATCCTGCACAAGATATCCTTTTTTACATCACTTCATATTTTTGCATTATATTTCGTTCAATATTAATTGCAAACAATTTCGTCCTAACATCATGTTGGTATATACAATATTTTGCAGATATTGTAGTGTTTTAAGACAACAAAAAGTGTTGAAAACCAAAGCTCTTGCCATATTTTTTAAACAAATTTAAGATGGTGTATTGATTTGCTTTCACTAAAATTTGCAAAAATTTTATGAGTTCGAGTGATAGTAAACATTAACACATCATCTTTGATACTCAGACACTAACTGCGGGTGCTTGTAATTGTAAGAATATTGTCCTGGTCGACAGGGCTGTCGTTTTCAAGAAAGAAGATAATCTTAAACTTGCGGGATTAGGTAGACTATCCTCGGACAACTAAGTTTAACTAACTTTATTCATTCCATACTATCATCACATTGTGTTGCTTAACCGCTCTAAGATATCTTAATAGGCCTCCTTCGTCTTCGCAAATGCGCCAAAGATACTTATCGTCCCGAACTGTCGGGGAAATGCTCCATTGTTCGAGAGCTACACGTGTATCCTTTTTCGTTCCAATTGGCCTATCATGCGTTTGGGCCAATGAACAGTTAACTATCCCATTTTCCTAGTCGACTCGAAACTGTACATGCTATGCAAAAAGAAAGTGATGTTTCCTTGGCTCGCTGTTTCCAGCCTGCGAAACGTGGCGGGAAACGGTGATTTTTGCCAGTTTGACTCTGTTTTGTGGCTAATAAGTACGGTCTCAGTCTAAATACCCCAATGTGGTCAAAATGTCTCAGGATATTGCCATTCAGTTGCCCATTGACTGTCTTTTTTATCATATTCATCAATATAACATTCAGTGAAAAATCTTAGAAGACCTGTACATTATAGCTTATGAGGCGCTAATAGTATAACATGGTTCGTCAATTTTATTGCTGGCACCTCCTTAACATAAAGTGTAGTTACGGCAGCGTTGTACCGGTTAGTTCACGTGATCCAACAAAGTTTCAACACCAGGTAACCCTCTCCCCGACTTTTCTTTTGCGGGTATTGCGGTATTGCGGACTATTTTGATATCGGATCCAATTAAACCTCTCCGCTAGTCGAAAACTTGAGGGAAAAGTTAAACCACTGATCCGATAATACACTGGATGCAACAACTATACCTACAAAAAGCGAAGCCGGGTTTAATGAACTCTCTGCTACTTTACGACTTTGTTTTCGATAGACATGATTTTTCGTCCAGCGTATAATTAGATCAGTCGATGGAACGCATAAATAGTTTATTTCAGTTACAATTGTTTTTTCGAAGGGTTTTGGTGTACTTCTAATGGAAGAGGCGGGGAGGATTGCAAAAGATGAACACGGCAGTGTGAAAATTGCTGTCATTTCAGGTAATTAATTATTGCAGAGGTATCCCCAATACACCTATCCCGCAATAAGAGCTAGGAAATTTTGTTTTAGACCAATCAGCAAGTTCGTTTACATTTTAGTAACCCAATCAGAAAGCATAAATTTTGATTACTTCAGGTAAAGAGGCACACTATTAACCATTTTACATGACGTATTAAAATTTTAGGCTTTCTGATTGGCTTAGCCTGAAAAATGTAAGGAAACCCGCCGATATGTTCGCACTCCCGTTATCATGTTTGCTGGGTTTCTGGCAAGTATCAAACGGATTTTACCCGAAAGTGTCATTTTTCACATTTGAATACATTTGTGAAACTAGTTAGGTGTCTTTACGAATTTCTAAACTATACTTTTTATAACCAGAAGTCGATTCAACTTAGTGTTTTTTAAACGCAGTCTAATGAAGTCCCTTGTTAGACGGAGAACTTTCATCTTTCATTTTTCCAGTCTTCAAAAAGTTGATACTGACAGATAGCAAACTCTTCCAATCTTCAATATATTTGACTTCTGGTCTAGCTCCTATATACATATCTCGTGCGAAAGCCAAAATGTTGTAAAATTTCAGGTGTTGGTACCCGTAATTACTATCGCAAGTTGGGATATGATCTGGAGGGACCTTATATGACAAAGATGATCAACTAAGGTATTTGTAATCTATAAACGGTAAAGTCTTTTCACCGGAACAGACAGTCAAATGATTGAGGTGCTGGAAATGTGGTATCGTCGTTCCCTTGGTGGTTGGCATTGAGGAAAAGTCAAGGAAACACTCTAAATGAACTAAAATCACCGTAGTGGTAACTAGTTTTTCTGCACCATGCTGGTAGCTATGTTTTCCTCTGAGATCAGCATGATGGTAACTAGTTTTCCTCTAAAATCATTCTGCTGTTAACCATTTTCTCTCTGAAATTACCATGTTGGTAACTACTCTTCTCTGAAATCACCATGTTGGTAAATGTGAATCACCATGATTCTTTAAATTGTATAGATTCCCTTAAATCTTTCATGTCTGCATGTGAGCTGGACAAGTTATATTTGCCGCATTGGCATAATAATAAGTAATAAGATACGTAACAAACTTTATAATATTCTAATGATTTCGTGGGTGATAATAAGATCACTGAAACGCTATCATACAGAGTGAGCTTTTATGTTCAAATTTACTGCACAGCGTGTGTGATTTGATTGAGCCAGAGGCAGTGAAGTGAAACAAATAAATATTGTTCCGTTAATGTGGAAGTTAAAACCAAAAATGTGTAATAAATACTTGTATACAAGAAGGGACTGTCATGTATATAATTACCTGCAAATTTGAACAAGGAAGACATCTTTTTTACACTCTCCCCGTAGATTCCTTATAAACCTTCACAAATACCCACATGAAGGTGATTCACATATCACAGCTTCTTCATATTTTCTGTTCGTTACGTGATAATTACGGATTATTCTTAGATGGTAATGAATAAAAATAGGTATGCAATGCATCCATGTGGGTAGCCTCCAAAGCATTGGCAAAGATTTTCAAGTTTTGTTCAATGCTAGTTTGCTAATTGGATACACTTATAACAAAGTAGACATAAGAATAATCAATGAAATACCATTTCTGCGATTAATTTATCTGAAAGTTTAGGCCAGTTTGCACCGATCAGGCTGACAAAATTTCGGCTCTGCCCAGTCTTTTTCGTAGATAAACAAACTCAGCGGGCAGACATTTATCATCGCTCATCGTTTTTTGCGTGTAGCATAGTGGTTAGCCCGCGAACAGGCTACCCACAAAGATGAGTTGTTGTGTATACTTAAACGTATAATTGTAAAAAACGGAAGCCGCGTAAAATAATCGATAAACAGTGCCGATAAAACATGGTTGAAAACACGGATCGACGGATAACAAGACGCCTGTTCTGGCGTTAACTCCGGCGCACGTGCCAGTCTTCAATATAGAGCTTCTGAACATAAACAATACAGTTCATATTCGCATTTAGATGCCTTGCGAACCTAAATGTTCGATCGCGAAATTCAGAAGCACATCGTACTTTAAAAAGTGTAGAAGTTAAATCGTTCAAGAATGTAAATAAACGGTATGATACATTCGCTTTGTCTTACACTTTGCCTTTGGAATTCGCGCTTATATAGTTATAGCGCCCATACACGACCACATCATCTTGTTAAACGGCGAAATAGCAGCGATATTACTAAAATAGGACCAGAATCTACACGTATTAAATATATTCTTACCCCAATTCAGTCTAAACTTAATCGAAAAGCATGAAAAGAACGGTTTATTTGTTCCTCTTGGAGGAATTGCCGTATCATGCGAGCGAAATCGAATCGCGCATCGGATAATTAGCCAAAGCTGTGCACCACAACTCTTGGGAGACAAGACTGGGACATAGATAAATACAATCACATACACATTTTAAATACTGGAATGTTTCGCGCCATTACAGACTTGCGACGACGAAAAATAATAAAAAAAAAAATAAAAAAAAAAAAGCAAAAACAAAACAAAACCGAGGCGAATTTTCAACTCCGTCGCTGACGCCGGAGTAAAAATTCGTTCGAGGCTTAGGTTGCGTTACTCATACTACAAAGTCAAAAAGGCCATACATTAACAAATGTGACATACCGAGTACCGTATTTATTCGATTTAGCGCCGCCCCCGAATGAGCGCCGCGTTTGCGATAATTTTTTCTTAAAGAGCGCCGCACTAATTATTCCCAAATTCGGCGCTTAATCGACGCACCATCAGAATTGTTGAAGACGCTACTGTTAAATCGGTCTTTAGAATTTTCGTAAGGCACAGGTCAGACCTGAAGGCAGAGATTCCAGTAATTTGTGCGAGGAGGTTTGTTGTCTGTAAAATGTCCAATGTCTTGTTACAATTCACAAATAATATTTTTTTAAAGAGCGCCGCCCTCGATTAAGCGCCGCATCTTAAGTTCTAAAAATTTAAAGAGCGCCGCGGCGCTCAAACTAGTAAATACGGTTACGTGCATAAATAAACTAAACGTGTTCTCGAATTACTGTGCATATACATTTCAAATGATCATTTGCAGAATTCCACGAATGCGTTTTGAATTTCGGTGAAAACTTTTAAAACAATAATTATTTATATATGACAAGACTCTTTGCCGGCGATTTGAACGCGTCTATACATAGATTTGAGATGATAGAATTTTACGAAACGGTTTTCAGCTTATTATTTCGAAGCGGCTTTATTCAAAGAAGCATATTTTAACGTATCCGCTAATCCGCCTATCCGGTATTCGTGTTTTCTACGATGCCATAGCTGCAAAGGAATTTCGTGCGAAACAAACAATCAAGTAATTCTGTAATCTGTTCATTCTCGCTTGGATCTCTTTGCTGTATTAAATCGTTTAGTGCCCATGACATGGCTTATGGATAGGACAATGGCCAACCGCGTGCGAGGTTTTGCAATGGCATATCAAAACAGAGGTGATGGCAAAGAAAGTTTTATTGCTAATCTGGCTAGATTGGAATTCAATATCTGCAAATACGCTAGGTCTCAGAACGCCGATGACAATATTGTCGACCTCTCGGAGGACATACAATCTATAAAGATTTGGGCTGAGGAGCAAAACGCCCATTCCCAGAAAAATTCACGAAATCAAAGAATCACTAATGTGGGAAATGCGATCGCAACCACCGTACGTTCTTTGGACAGCCTGAGCAGCGAAAAACCTTATGAAGTCATGAAAGGATGCCTTAGCATTACGACCTCTATTGCTTTCGTTGCTGGAGGCCCATATGGTGCTGCAGTCGAGGCTGTATCCCACGTGTTAGCCACGATCTTGTCAATTCATGCCCCGAAAAGACCCAATTTGGCGACAACCTTTGTGGAAAAGGTTTATGCAGAAATCTTGAAGCTTAATCAGAAGCTTAAAAGCGAGAAATTCAGCGGGTTGCAAGCGCGAGTACGATTAATGCTGATAAATCTGAGGAGTCTCGAGACACAAGGGGATTTGCCAGACGATAAAATCCTTTATGAGACTGACTTCCCCCAGTTTATTGGCGAGGTCGCTCATAACTTTTCACACGGTTTGAATCCTGATAGCAAAGACGAGGACGTTCACGACTGCCTCACCTCCATGGTTGCATATTGTCACGCAGTGACGTCCTTTCTTGTGCTGCTGTCAAATGTGCTGGTGACATTTCAAGCAATTGGTAACAACACTGAGTGCATCGTCAGGCTGCTGAACGATCAGATCAGGGACGCGTTTGAGAAGCTCGAATACTTGTCATATTTCAAGACGTACAGCTTGGCTATGTCTCCAAACGATAAAAGAAAATTATACCTAGCATTTCGTTTGCGAAACAACCACATTATATATGAGATCGTGGAGGAATTCAGACTCAGGGCTTGGGGATGACGAAGATGCCGCGATTCGATGAGATTAAAAAAGCTAAACAAAATGCTGAATTGCCCTGGAAACTTGAAGACATCACCCACCGTTATAATGTCATTGATTTGCCAAGACTGTTCTCTTACCGCTGTTACTTCCAGTTCATCAATCACACCAGTGTACCTGTCAAAGTAGTTTGTGATGGCAACGTAGGTTACCACGTTAACGCGTTAAAGTTTCGTACCGATGTAGAGCCATTTACATCATACGAACATCAAGCCACAAGGCTAATGGATTACACTTTTTCTACCGGCGGATACTTTATCATCTATTTGGATGGAGAAGTGAAATCTTTTGAAGACAAGTTCGAAAGCAGTAATCTCAGAGTGTTCTCGTTTTCACTATCCTTCCCAATTCTAGGTATCGCAAAGATTGCCATCTTAGACAAAACGAACGACCTGGATTCTGCAAGTGACAACGACTGCTGGAAACAAATGAATTCCGATCACTGCTCACCCATTAACTTTGATTATGGCGATAAACACTATATAGTGAATGGCGAAATCAAAGAGGGAAGAATTTGGCAGTTTATATTACAGGAAGACGATCCTTTACATACATTCATAAGTCTGTTGAAAATGTAACTCCATCCCAAGGACGTAGCCACGCCGGCCTTAAATTGGGGGCGGGGGAGGTTCGTGAATCCAGGCTGTATAGTGTTTATATGTATAAAACTGCGTCCCGTGGGCATCGATGTACGCATCCAATTATAATTTTGAAGTATATAGATGTGTGCAACATGTTCTGCTTGCGATTTTCCTGCCAGAGCTTAGCTGTTATATATACCCGGCTAGCTTCGATTTCGTTTGTTTTATATCCTGTTTATAATAAAGTTGCAATATAGTAACATATAATCTATAGTTGTAGAAGTTGAATTCATCACTTACTTTGCATGTCATTTCATTTTCATTATAATCCAGCCTTGTATCATTTATATAGATACGTTTTCATGAATGTAATGTTACTATATATCTTTTTTAATTATTACTGCAAATAATATTCTTTGTTTTGTTTCATATTACCCTTTAATAGCCATTATATAAAAACTAAACTAGGTGCTGTTTAAAAGCTTGTCTAGGATTTTAGTTCTTTCTAGCTATCCCTGGCAGTGACAGAACTTTTAAAAACTACAAAGATGGTTGCATTTTTCGATTGAATGGCAGTTGCTTTTGTATTTTTGAATGTTTCTATTCTGTCTAAAGCCTTGAAATTTCTGCATATGGAACAGCATTTTCATTTATTTTACTTTATACAAAATTCACTAAACTTCAGTTCACTTCTGATCACGTTTATCAATCTGACTAAATTTCCGCGGACGTCCAGGAAAAATTATTTTCTTTGATATTGGAGGAAATTACCCTAAATATTCAAGGTCCTTAGAGTGGAGAGGGCGCTTTATACGGCATGTACAGCATATATAAGGTGAGAAGACTGTCCCCCCTTATAGGAGTTAGGGCCGCATGCAGATTTCTCGAAAAGCCCCGACCCAAACCATCTTCCTTGCTTTCAATTTACTTGTTAATTTCTCTTCCTCATGAACGATTTATTTTTGCAAATATGACTTCTAGTACATCCCTTTGATAAGTATAGCGGTAAAATATGTTCAAATATACATACATCCGAGATTATCTGTTTTCGTCAACTATAGCATATATGGGAGAGTTTAGTGATATAAAAGATTGATCTGGTGTACAACAATGATTAATTAATATTTATTTAGCGAATCAAATTTCATAGCGTTCAGTAAACAAATGATGTGAAGAATGTTTCCTCATGTTATGACTGTTTCGTTAGTATATGAAAAGCAGCTTAATACACGAAACAACGTTTCTGTAACTTACAAATTGCGATTATCATTAAGGCCTATTAATTATTGCACGCGCACGTACGGTGATGTAGCCAGAGGGGTGACGAGGGGGCCCTCTGCCAACTTCCAGTTGATGCTTGGGGGGAAGTATGGCACCATCATGCCCTATTTGTTATGTATTGCACTTTTGTATTTGACCCCTCACTCTTGACGCCTCCGCCCCACTCATGTTGGTTGCACGGCTACGCCACTACCATGCCATTTCTCCAACATTTCTGTACAACCATGACTCTCCAAGAAAATTATTTCATTTAGTGACTAGGAGTACGACTTCGAGATACTACAATGCCTACACCATCTGACGAAAATCGTAGTCGTTGGGCTTTTCAATCAACAAATTCGTACTCAAAGCTCGACTACTACGAGCTGATGGCGTAAGCAAACAACATGCTAGAATGACGAATCATGTACCCGTAGTCGTGTGTATATAAGCCCCGTTTACACTACACTGAATTTATCGGCACGGCACGGCTAAAATGGGCACCCGTGCCCAATTTTATTAGTGTTCAGGCTACCAAAACAAAGGCCGAGTACAGATGAAATGGGTACGGGTGCCCATTTTAGCCGTGCCGTGCCAATAAATTGAGTGTAGTGTAAACGGGGCTATAGTCACGGATATAGTCGTAACTCGTAGTCACGTACTGCTAAAGCTTAATTCCTTACTAAAAGTTAAGTTACTAAAACTGTATAAATTAAAGAGCGGATTTTGACCGCTCTCAAAACTTATAATGCAGCGTAAAGTGTATTCAAAAAGAAGCAAGAAGCCTCCTAAGTTCATTGACATTGATGCGGTAGTTTTAAAAAACTTCGTTGCCGTTGGTGAATTCGTGCACTGAATCGCCTATAATATAACTGGGTCTTTTACCAAATCTAAACTGCTAATGTGTGACAGTCACTACAATAAGGGCCAGCAATAATAGGGATGTAAAAGTACTGTACCCCATAATATTGTTTGTTGGTTTATATATATGCTTGAACTTTGTCCACAAACACCGGCCAACAGTTATTAGGGATGCGATACGCCGATACCGCGATACAACCGTAAGTTCCAACAGAATTTTTCTTGAAAGTCGACTGTTGACAGCTCCCATGCAGGAGTTGCCAACCACGATTTGATTGTGCACGTGTTCGTATATATTTCATATATTCTTCTAGTGTGCTTAATCATGCTTCCTCACGGAGGACCAATAACTTGTGCATCGTTCAGTTTGTCCTTTTTTATCCCAAACTGATCGAGTGCATCGCCAGATAGTCTGTCTTGATTCTTCCTCTTGTTCGGTCGTCGCAAAAATTCGTCGATTGCTTTGCGACAATCGCTCCATACCTTCTCTTCCATCATCTCAGTGGTGGGAAATAACTCGAACACGTATTTTCTGATCTTCGCCACGCGTTCTGGGTCGAGTTTGTCTTTGTTTCTAGTTCCTGAAAGGCACGGACAGAACGTGAAGGGAACAGCTATAGACATTGTGGGAAAGTAATTGTGCAGGGTACCTACATCACTCGTACTATATTAATCCCGAATTGTACTCGCTTGTACTTGAAGTTTACGTAAACTTAGTACACCTAAACATACCTGAAACGTTTTTCGCCGCTAGCTCGTGCGGTTTGAACATCTCACGTACGAGGTGCACGGCAAAGTTACCAACCGACTGGCTTCGTGCTTTTAAACGGACCAAAGTAACTTCGTTCACCTCCCCCGGTTTAGTTTGCTGATGCAGGAGCTGCTCTGGGGACATGCTTCCAGTGGTGAGGTATATGGCCTGGGGGGAATGGTAGAGGTCGGGACCAGCCTGAGGAGGGGTACCAAACCCCGGCTGCTCTTCATCACCGGAGGCCCGAGGCTCGCCATCCACACCACCTTCCTGGGCAAGCACGGCGGTGGTTGTGACACCGTTGAGGGTTTGGGACATCGTCGAAGCAGAAATCAAGCCGACATGTTCGGCAGCTTGCACCAATGCCAGGGTGCCGTCCATTCCGATGGTTCGTTTGCCGGATCGGGGGGAGCCCATGGTTCGAGCACCGTGCATGTTACTCTTGATGTTCGTGGTTACTTTCTCCGACATTCGACCGTCACCCTCGCTGATGCCAGCCACGAGCAAGTTGTTCAAAATTTCTACCTATTCAACGAATTATAGCCATATTTAAAAAATGTTGACAGAAAAATAGAAAATCTGTTTGGACTTTCACTACTTCATTTTGCTAGTAATACGTAATACCGCTTATAATTTGTAAATCTATTTTACCTTTTGTATGATTGCTTGTTGGTTTCTCAGTAGAGAATTTTGGTTAATTGTGATTGTGTTTTGATTGGTGACAATCTGCTTCAAAAGGTTCTCCATGTGAAACAAACTGTGCTGATTGATGCCCGCCTGAGCGCCCTCCTCTTGCATCCGTTTCACCACGTTAGCGATAAGCCGTGAGATCTCCATATGCGACATGATGTTGATGGCCAAATCCGAGCCTTGCGGTTGGCGCCCGACTTCCTGGACCTCGTCAGCGGTTGCCGTCTCGTCCAAGGCCTCCGCCGCGTGTTCCAGTCCCTCTGGCGGGCACTCGTTCGCGGTTCCATGCTCGATTTCGGTCTCAGTGACAAGTCTTGTGACCTCCATTACTGCCTGTTTTTCCTCGGCTTGGTCCAAAGTGTGGACGCTCTGCTCTTCTGTGATCAGCGTTTCCGTTTGCTCTGCATGGGGCTCGACCATTTTGTGAAACTTTCAGAGCTGAAAACAAAGAACTTGGATATTTCAATTCAAGGTATGCAAAGCCAAGCCCAAGGTCACCTAATAGGGGAGGGGTGGTGGGGGTTGGTGGACAACTAACTTGTTATGCCAAAGATACCAAAACTTATTTTTTGCAAAACATGACACAAGCGATTTGAACCTTACATATTATACTGATTACTGAGGTTTAATTTTTTTTCTGAAAGGCTTTACTTTTTCTTGCACTTGAATTGCCAAATCTCGATCTTTATAAATATAATAACTGGTAATTGCTCAGAGTAGTATGTGTTACTTGATTTGTAAAATTTTCATGACATTTGTATTATTCTCAATAATTTCACTAAAAGTGTCAAAAACACTTGAAAAAATCAATTGTGTTTATTCCTACAAATATTATGTGATTATTTAAATTTGAATACCTAATTTATTATTATTATCTATAAAATTATCTATGGGAATTATTTGCATCAGAATTAAGATATTGGCTATTAAGAATTATAAATTTCAAAATATGTGGCCTATTGGAGTATACCCACAAATTTATGAGAAATGTTCACATGAAATTTTTTTGCCATTTCATGGCAACATACACAAACAGGAGCTGGGATTAGCTTGTTATGAAGAAGTGAGTAGTTGAAAAAATTTCCTTTTATCAAAATGGCAACACTTTGCAAATCATTGGGATTTAGATAACAGATCAAAGCCTTGCAGTAAGGACCTCTACTAGCTTCAAAAATAGCTTCTAGCCACTATGTAGCCCTGCATGACTGTGCATATAGCATCTGCTGATATATAGAAATGTCTGGAATCTACATATAAATAAATAAAAAGGCAAATCTGGATGTATTTTCAGGTAATTAAATACGATTATAGGTCGGAAAAGAAAGCCATTCCTGTTCCCTTATTAGGAATATGTAAATATTGAGAACATTTTCAAGTCTTTTAAGCACATGAAAGTTTGCAGGAAGGATAAGATCTTATTATTTCGACTTGTGACTATTTTTCTTCAAAATAGCACGCTATTATGGAACATCGTTCGACACAAGTCAGACTGCAGATTTTCAGCTTCTCTATCACCGATGTTTCAAAAATCGCCCTCAAATTCCTCGAGCCGGTTGGAGCATTTTGAGAGACATCAAAACATATACATAGCAACTATTTATAATAAAATACAATTTGAATAAATCGTGTGCTTAAACCCTAGTGAACGGCCGGCGCGGGTGAACGATGAATTCACCAAATAAATCGACTCGCGTTTCAAACCATTTACAGTACAATTTGGAATATTTCTCGTTTGTTTACGTCGCGAAAAGTTCGGGAGTGTGAAAGCCCACGACACGAGCGATCATCACAAGCTTGTCGCGTACACGATTCGCGAATTTCACGCTAAAAACACAAAATAAAAGCTTTCCCTTTCCCTAAAACAATTCCAATGCGGACTGACGTACCTTTTTATGTTTTTGTGCGTTTTGATTGCTTGATTTTTACCAAAGAATACTAAAATTCGCCCTCGTGAAATTCCTCGCAGGGCGTTGAACGTGGCAAAATGGCCGCTTGGAAAAACGAAACAATATTTTCGTGTCATAAGTAATTTCCGTGTCAGAGTATTTTCCGGGGGGTGTTTAAGTAGGATACGCGAACTAAAAATGACTAAAAATGTATATTTTTTTGTAGTATATTTGCGTAGAAACGAGCATCGTGAATGAAGGAAGCTGCATCGCGATTATTCATTGTATTAAAATGGTTTTTGGAGTGTCTTAAAGAAAATCAAGGAAACATTTCTGACAAAGAATACGGATATGATGTCTTTGTTTACCCCCCGTGCTTCTTTGCTTCCTTTCCTTTAGTTCTCAGTCTCTCGTGTAAAAAAACGTGGATGGCCAACATGGAGAAAGTGGAAGAAATTTATAAGTGACTGTTTTTATGGGAAATGGCTTCTGTGCAGTCAGCGACCGAGATTACAAAGCCAGGTGCCATTTCTACGGACTCTGGTGAAGAGAGTGACGATGCATACGACGATGTGATCGAAGTCAGCCCGTGTGGGCGATGGGAAAAGCGAAGAATTGAGGTGGAGAAGAAAGCTTGTTTTCAATGTTTTGATTCACTCTAGGCATTTATAGAATATAATATGAAACTTTATATAAAAGTGTCATAATCATAGGCTAGTTAGTTACACAGCACTAAGGTTGTATGTACGAATACCAGAAGTGTACTTTTATATAATCGTACTTCATTGTTATTCACAAAATATTGTCTTTCTGGTGTCAATCCTCCCCATTTCGACAAGTACGAGCAGATACAAAACCTAACTGGAAAGTTTACAAATTTCCTGCCATTTTCAGTGCTGGATATATTGGTTGTACAATACATACTTGGTTATACAAAGTGCTGGTGGTAATGTGTAGGGTAGTGTTGAACTCAATGACTTGAGTAAAAATCAGGTCTATTTTAATAGCATGAACACCTTTGACATCAAAGACAACATGGTTTTGCATATGAGATATCACAGTCAGTTCATTTCGCATTGACACTGTCACAGATGTCTGTCTGCTCAATCACTGTGTTGGTTAAGATGGATGTCGTTGGCATGAATTTTCAAAATCCCTCTAATGTATTTTATTCATTCTTTATTTATTGAATAACATAATTCAAGGTCATAATTCAATGGGACATGAAATGTTCATTCACCCTTATGTGAACAAGTGATTCTTAGCTTTGGTATTGAGAATAACACTAAAATTTCTGCACAGGTAACACAACGTGATGTGCCTGGCATTGACAAGGCATTCCTTGCCATGGATACAGAGGAGGGTGTCGAAGTGGTTTGGAATGAGGTTCAGTTCTCTCAAAGAAAAAGCTACAAAGCACAGGAGGTGGGCATCAAACAGTCATCTCAGTTTTTTAGCCTGTAAATGAAATGGCTCTCATTAAATCAACTTCTTATTTGGGATGAGGTAGCTTACTGTCCTGTATGTCATCTGCTCTGAAATGCCATAGAATATTAGAGAAATGTTCAATACAGAATCATGGTATTTATTGGTTTGTATTGGTCCTACATTGTGGGAGTCATAGCTAGCAGTACTATTATTTTGCTCCCTTAATGAAACATCTTTCGTACATGATGTGTCTGCATGCATTTCCACTCTCCCATTTCTGAATTTCAGATTTACCCAACTGTGGCATTTTCTAGTCATTACCATTACTACTGCCACAGTACCATTTTCACAGATGATCTATTTTTAATTTTAGGCAACCATCAAAACAATATTTCAAAATTTAACCAAGTTGAAGGTAATATATTATTTCTACACTATTATAATGTCTGCGGCGCAGGCTATTATAATGTCAAACCACCGTCATTAGATGCTTGAAAACAGATACCTGCTGACAATTTCAAAAAATTTTTAATAAAAGCATAGTCTTATACATCAGCTATAATTAAATTGCATAATTACAAAGGAATTTTTAGGCTATATTGTCGGCATTGTGATCAGATCGTCTCTTGGCAACACATTTGTTTTTCATAAAACCAATCAATCAAACAGCCAATCAGTTACATTTTTATATATCAAGAAGTTGTCAGAGTAAAAGTGTCTAAACCACTTTTCCAAATATAAGTAGATGCAGGTGTTGCTTAACTTTATCTACTTGGGTCATTTTTTTTTAAATATTGGTGCTGTTTTTTATTCATTAGCACCCAAACATCGTGAAATTTCACAGGTTTTGGAATGACATGCAGGGTGACAAGGCTCGTCTTGTCTTCATTTCGGAATATATGACGGCTGGATCATTGAAAAAATTCCTCAAGAAGACACGCGCTAATAACAAGACTATCAGTCCTAAGGTAAAATTTCAGCTATTTTCCAACAAACTTCAGCACCAGCACCCCAGAAACACTGGCAGAGAGGTTGGGACAGGGGGAGGTTTGATCGCGTGAGCCAACAGTGTGCCCTGGTGATAATTCGATGTCTAAAATCAACGGATATCGTCTTTAATTGAATCCTCTGAAGGCTAGTTTCCACTCAGGAAAATTCTCCTTTGGATCGAACAGGACAGGAAAGTTTCCTTTGTATAAACGCCGCCTGAGAACTCACCGACAAAGGAAATTTTCCTGTCCGTTCCGATCCAAAGGATTTAACCTTAGCATAAAATTATAAAAAATACACTGACATGACCATGTTCGGAAAAAATTACTAGTTCACATGCGATGTTCCAAAATCAATTATGGTCACATTTGAAAAGCGTGCGAAACACCAAACTCGTACCCAGGGCATCGATATCGCCAATGTGGAGCAAAATACCCTGGGTACGAGGTTGTCGAAACACGCGATTTTGAACTGAGAACACTGTTCTTTATTCAATAGGTTGTTAGAAAGTGGTGCCGTCAGATTCTTTCGGCTCTAAGGTTGGTTCATGAGAGATATCATCCGTTTATGAAGGCTTGTTTTTTTATTGAAGATAAAGAGTTATATAAATGTAAAAACTGTTTCATGCCAATTTTTCCCTAGTTACCTGCACGCCTGCAACCCACCTATTGTCCATGGCAATCTATCCTGTGATACGATCTTCATTCAACACAATGGTCTGATTAAAATCGGTTCAGGTAAAAAAAAAGCATTTTATTTCGTTAATGCACTTACATATATTGTGTATACATATCATTTTTACTTGAATTCAGTCTGTTCATTGCATGTCTAAGCCTTAAAAGTGGGATGGGAACGCGTTGGGAATAACTAGGGCAATTTGGCTCGTTATTTGCGCTAGGGCAGTAGTTGTAGGGGTAGGGATCAATAGATGAGCACAAGTATAACACCCCCTCCATTTCTGCTCGGTTTTCAACTTTTCACTGGAGTAGCTATGGAGACAAAAAGTTCAATTTGGCAGTTTACAGTTATACGGCATGTCTATGACAATCACCCGCGATAAAAGTTCTTTTTTAAGACGTTAAATCAATTGAAATTTCAGTTGCTCCTGACACAATTCGTGACCACGTGAAAACATATCACGAGGAAAGGCGAAATATGCATTACCTAGCACCGGAATATGGTAAGGAACACTGCATCTTGTACACCTTCATAAAAAGGTTGTGTTTTGACGTAGTTTATGGATAGGGCATGTTCCTGATTGGTTACTGGCAGCATCTCCTCATGGCATGTGTCCATGGCAACGTGATAACGCGTCATATCTGACGCAATGATTTTTGAACCATTCTTGGGAGTTTTTTCACCCTAGAGTATATGCATATTTCTACATTTCAATTACATTTTCTGTTACCAATGGTCGTTTGCCCAGTAGTGTGTGCTTTTAGCTTTGTGTTCTTGCTTCTCTAGGCCTTCCTGGGACCAGCAGGCAATATCACACAGCTGTTGATGTTTTTGCTTTCGGTATTTGTACACTTGAGGTAAACCCAGTGCTTCCACAAGGTGAATTAATTTTTTCGCAAACCCATAATATCCGGATTTTTGACATAAATTTGTGTAACACGTGTCCTTTCAAAAAAAGTGAGAAAACTGATATACAGAACTTTTATGCGTCGGGTTTTCGACCATTTAAACAACGACAGTTGCGACACACTTCAAAATGTACGTTTTTTGCGCATAGGTGTTGGCAGGAAATCTCGTTAGCAAACCCCGCGGGGCAATATTAATTTCTGAACTCAATCAAAAGAAGAATTACCTTTACAGTTGCAAAGCCGTCCTCTTAAGCCCTGCTTCGACAAGCGAAATTTTCAAGCGAAATGCGAAATATTTCGCCTTTTCGTTTTGAATTGTGAGCAATCAAGCAGAATTAATATATTCAAGTGGTCATAATTCAAAAGAAACAAAATATTTCGCATTTTGCCAAGAAAAAGCGCCTGCCGAATCGGGCCCTTCAATACGTGTCTTTGAGATTAAGTCGGGCCCGACATCTTTCATTCCAGATGGCTGCATTAGAGTTGCAAGATAAAGAAAGTCACATCGGTTCTGAAGCGGTGAAAAAAGCAATCGATGGCCTCACAGACGATGATTTTAAGGTACTTTTACGTTAAGTTACGAAAGCCGATTTTTTACCAAATGTATAATGCCCATTCCATAATCATTATCCAGTATTGACATACACGCAGATAATAATACAGACTTTATTTTATCGCCAGCCTCAACAACTCGTGTCTCAACAGCTATTGCAAGTTGACAGGGCTTGACAAGAGGCCACAATATAAACGAAAAAGCTATATAAAGTTTTCTCTAAAATAACGTATAGAAAAGGCGTAATAACACGAGATGGCGTGAGCGATAGCGTGAGCGATAGCGTGAGCGATAGCGTGAGCGATAGCGTGAGCGATAGCGTGAGCGATAGCGTGAGCGATAGCGTGAGCGATAGCGTGAGCGATAGCGTGAGCGTTTGCGTGAGTTGTAGCGTGAGTGTTAGCGTGAGGGATAGCGTGAGTGATAGCGTGAGCAATAGGGTGAGGGATAGCGTGAGCGATAGCGTGAGCGATAGCGTGAGCGATAGCGTGAGCGTTAGCGTGAGCAATAGCGTGAGGGATAGCGTGAGCGATGGCGTGAGATTATGTCGGAATTTTTCGCATTCTTTCAAAAATGTTCGTGCGAGTAGGAATGGCCATTCCCATTTAAAAAATTGTTATAACTATATCGAGCTATCTTAAGTAATTTGCACAAAGATTGAAAAATCGTATTATCTTATAGGATTTCATCGGGAAGTGTCTCATTGAAGATCCTGTCTTGCGTCCGAGTGTGATGAAACTTATGTTTCATAAGTGGTTGTTTGAGGTATGTCCTGGAAAGAAATGGAACTACGATTTTCTCGTATACAGGATTTATATGTAGATTTATGTATAGAGTTTGATGGTACATCACCATGTGAAGGTAGACCTATCCTATAAACCACAGGGAAAAACACATTAAGAAATTTTTCCCGATATTTTTTCAAGGTTCCCTCATTGAAACTTCTGTCAGCTTATGCAGTCGTGGATACCGGCGGTATGTTGTAAATTTAATAAACCAATTGCATAACTGATTGGCGAGGAGTGAAATCTATCAAATATACTTTTAAACAGCAACCCAAAATTTGTAAGTAAACTTCAAAAGTTTGGTTGCAAAGTATTCCAAATTGTATTGATGTTGTATTTTCTTTAGTTACTCTTCCCGAGTCGAAGGAAGTGAAAGATCGAGAGAGAATTCTAGTAGACATCCCAGCCCTTGGGGGAAATTTAGTTCGACGGTGAGGAGTATTACACTGAAGTCCCCCACCACCCCAGGCTCTTTCTTGATTATTATATGAGGATCCGAAATCTCTCCCTAATAATAACCCTGACTGACTAACAATAACCCTGATTTTGCAAGCCTTACCAACTAATCTGTCATAGGCTAAGTGCTGTTTCCATCATAGAATAAACCCGATTTTAAAAAAGCTAGGAGTCAGTCTTAATACGCCCCCAGTGGTAACAATCCCCTATTTATTACATTGCGTACGTGCATAGCAGCCATGTTGCACTTGCATCACAATATTATGTGGTCGCATCAGACACCCGCCTTCATTGCTCTTCGTATGCACGATGCACTACGATTCCAATACAAAACCGTCTCTGACCTCAAGTATCGCTCAACTTTTCGAGCACTGAACTGCACCACACAAGAGTTCGCAAATTCAATTTCCCTGAACCATTGTGAAGCTGTTTTTTTTATTTTGTAGTTAAATAACATGACAACGTTCTAAAAGCATTAATAAGTCAGTGTATATCATATCGCGTGGGTTTTATTTTTTAGTGAGAAGGATCTACCATCATTGGAGAGGGAGAAATACCTTGAGGAAGTCCAGTAAGTTCATGTTGATTGGTTTTGTCAAGATGTGCTTTGCTAATGACCACATTCATCTTTGGTCTTTGCAGAGATGGTCTGTATCCTCTGACCATAATGGAACGCAGACAAAGTCATGCGAACATTCAAAGGTACACGGATGCTTCTACTAGGATTGCAAAAAATAAAAGATCTACTCGCGATGAAATTGTGTTGTTTTGTGGTGTATATTCTATATATTTATAAAACATCATTTATAATTTGCATATCAATTTCACATTAGTCTGACACTAATGGCCGCCCTAACCATTGAGCTGGTGAGAATCCTTTGATAATTTGCTACCTATAGTACGATCATTCTTCATCTAGACCTCTAACCCCGGAGGAGGGAGAGACAGAGGAGAATTCAAGTCCTCCCCCGGATGATGTCGAGACGAGACTGGTGAGTTTCACTGTGCTGAATTTGAGCAAGGGTGTGGGCGAATTATGTAATCGAGTGCTTGTGAAAAACGCGACCGCTTTTGGCTAAAGCGTGGAATAATTTTTAACAGGTGTTGAATATGAATTGCAAGACTAAAGTTTCCGAACATCCTGGAAAGCGAATGGTAAGAGAAATCCTTGAAACACTACGTATCTTATAAGATTAATAAACCTGAGTATTGGGCTTTCCGCGTTTGACGTCATTATGAGTAAGGTCTATTAATGGCAATGAAATTTGTATTAACTTAGAAAAACCTTTTCTAGCAGACATTTTGCGAAATGTAATATAAAACATACTGTACTCCGAATGTAAACATTTAAAACTATAAACTCAAGATATGAGGTGTTGATAAACAGGACACAATATTCAGGTGATATTTCGATTCTAAGTCATTGTCAAATCTGACTATTTAATAACATGCTACGATCTTTTACTCTAAATTATTACTTTCACGTTAAAGTTAATACTTCACCTTCAAATGGATGATCAGATGAACAGATTGCTGACGTGTGATTTAGAATCAGGTAACTACTATTAGGCATTATCGTATAAATCGACTTTCTGCAATTGATATGATAGTAGAACATGCGTGGATGAGTAATCACTATTTTGCTTTTCTATTTATAGAAGATAAAGCTGGCGAATTAGCGGAAGATTTGGTCAAACACGGATTTATCAATCCAGTAAGAACTTGCTAATCGTAACTGCAAAAAAATTATCATAACATTAGTTGATATTCATTAAGAACGATCACTCGGTCGCCATCTTTAAAGCCGAATCGGGGACCAGTGCCAGTCCGTTTCCAGTAGTGAGGTTAAGATACCCCGGTTTCGGTATACGTGTCTGGGTTGCCATATTTTATTCATTGGAATTGCACGTTTCATCGTACAAATCACTCTTGCCTCAAGAGACTAAAGTCTACTGGAAAAGAATTCTCAAGGTAATCTTCGAAAAATTTGAGAAACGCTGGTGGAAATTCAGTCAACAAAATAAGGCTACCCGTATACCGGAATCGGGGTATCTTAACCTCTCTATTGTCTTTGTCTTCACGGTCGACTATCGCGCCTACAAAAACAATGGAAAGGGATTGACACGGGTTCCTAATTGGCTTCAAAGATGGCGACTATACATGAACATGAGTTACAGTTCATCTTGTTAATGAAATAACTATTTTGATCAATTCTCCCAATATTTTTTTTTATATTTCAAAAGGCTGATAAGGAGAGGATCTCAACATTAATACAAACAAACTTGAAACGGTAGGACTTCAGTTAATAACAATTTTCATAAGGGTTAATTTTGACACGAACCTGAACAAGAACAACATATTATCTTGTTCTACATCCGAAATGGCCTATCGTATGTCCGCCCATGACCCAATCGTACGAAAACTATAGATAGGGCTATCCCCGGGGGACGGGTACCGCTGTATAGAATTCGCAATTGAGTATAATAAAGTGTAAACAAGATTATACCGAAAAATGGGCAATTTTAAAAATCACTATTCGCTAGATAGCGCTATCCAGCTTTTGTATATGCGCCCAGGACTTTGTTTACCTGCGTCAATAAAACTGTAGCTTACAAATCAAACTGTGTATATCTCACTATATGACGTTTGCTCTTTGTATAGCGAGGTAGCCGTGGCTTGAGATGAAGCTCGCAGGTGAAAACGTTTATGAAAAAAGACGCTGGTTTGATCCGCTCTTTGTAATTTCCTGTACATATAATAAGATTGAGAAATATTATAAGATTATGGACCGTTCTGGTATTCCTCCCGATGAAAGCGGAGCCAAACTTTGAACATTGGAGCGAAACAATAACGCGAAAAAGAAGTCTAAATATATGTGGGTTATATATATATATTGCAAATATCACATTTCACGCTAGTGACCTTTTCCACGTTGAATTCAGAAATATCGGAATGATTTTCAAAGTATCCTTGTGGAATAAAATCAGAAAACTCTAAGTTAATTTCAGATACTGCAGATGTCATTCTGATAGTTTGCAATTAATCGCAGATAAAATTATATGAGTTTCAGGATGTTAAAATCAAGCGAATTTAACGTTTGATGATAAACTTTGATTACAGAAATACTGATAATAACTTTCAGCCTGCCACATAGCGTCTAGCCTGTGGTGTGCCTTTGAAACTCGAAGCCCCCGCCCCTTCCGTAAATTTTGCGATGCGTCTTTTTCCAATCATGTATCCCACCCAAGGGTCCTGTTGTTTTTATAAGAGAAAGAAGCATCACGTATCATTGCTGAAATTCGGCATGAACAAACATTTCTTGCATAAAACACAGTGAATACTTGTCTTTGAGTTCACTGAAGAAAACAATAGATGCAGTAAGTTTTATAAAATTTGTTAGTGAGATTTTGCTGAATTACGTCCCATTAATGTGTTCCTGTTTCTGTTGTAAGAGAGACAAGTGTAACATATGTTTAAATGATGATCCAAATTAGCGTAAATTAAGTGTAAAATTCGTAATGGTTGATTTTGAGTTAGAGTGGTCTGCATACCTCTGCAGGACAAAGCTTCACTGATTGCTCTGAAATCTCCTACGTCACAAGAGTTAGTCTGATGACAAGGTAGAATTGAAAATTAAACGAGACTTGCCTGGAGTTGAAGTTTATTGATTTGGCCGGGAGCATGAGAGTTGTATGCTCCCCCCAGTACTCTCCCATTCCCTTACCTCATCCGCGCGTATTTTTCCCGTAGAGATTATAAATAGGGACCTTAAGCATGTAGGACGGGAACACGACGACGAGAGCTATCAATACAATGCTTCATTGAAAAGAAATGAATTATTAAATACCTATGGGAGTTTTAGACGTGATCTACGTTCTGTTTACAACGGCAAAACGTCGTTTATTGCGTCCTATGTAGGACGTCTGCATTTCAAGACCCAGTGAGCGTTACCTCGAATTAGGCTTTATAGAGTTGTCCCTAAACATAAACACAGTGTTCTCAACGTCTTACATCTCATTAAACTGGTACAGTTGATAATATAGAAGAACACTTTATCATAACATGAATTTAAAGAAGTATTCCAAATGGAATTTGGACGAGAAAGTTTGTCCTAGCACTTTATCCAGTAAGTATACCAAAAAACATTGTTCAGTACAGGCAAGCAATCTTGTTAATATTTTTATGGGGTTGTGCATGGGTAAAATAGTAATATCACGTAGTGAAAATTAGCCGATATTTTTTATAATGTTAGTTTCTGTATTCAGGATTTGTCAGATGGTCGTGTCGTGAATATTTTCCATCATACGAAGTGGCCGGCGTATACCGCCTGACGGAAATGGCGTCATCGCCCTGACGTCATTGGTCGAGAATTATTGAAAGGATTCATCGTCATGAGCCAATCATAGTCGCATGCAGGTAGATCGATTGAAAAATAACATGACAAAATTACAGTCGTAAGTTTTAATTCCTGGATTGATTCCTGGTCCTGAATTTCTCACAATAGTCGAAAGCTCTTGTGACGGTCTGTGTCTCCTTGCCTCAGTGCTGTGGACGTTTTTTTCCACAAGATTAATTGACATTTGTTTTACAACGATGAGGCAGGACGAACAGGCACGTATATCGCCATTTCAAACCTTCTGGAAAGAATGAAGATTGAACAAGCAATGGACGTCTTCCAGGCGATTAAAATCATCATTGCATAAAATCATTGCGGTTAAAAATGGATATATTTCTCGCGCGTGTGAACACGTCGGTGTTTCGACAAAAACATTTTTCACCACTCTCTGCTTCATGCACAATTGCAGCAGTTACACAAATTACATTCATACCTTAAAACAACATCCCTGAATATTGGACAGTATTTTTAGATCTATTTGACATTGTTTGCTCACTTACGACTAATCATTTTCTTTATAGGATCAATACAAGTTCTGTTACACGGCCATCATGGCGTACTTGGATTCCTTCAGTGAATACGCGAACTTTGGCGAATAAAGAATATACGATGAATTTTGTTTCATGCAGTATTAACTATTAATAATAAAAATAATTTGGTTTAATACGCTTAAAGCTAAGACCAATCTTACACATTCAACCCAGACTGTAAATAGTTCTAAAAGCGCCGTTTATAGAAAATGCGGTCCGTCTGTAAGAGACCCATATATAGAAGCACATGCATGATGCATGTGTAGCATGATGCATGTGTAAAAACGGGTACAGCTATGGGTTGTTTCGAAGGCCACTTTCGTTAAATTGGCGGTTCACTCCTTGGTATTTGAAAAGCCGTTTTGTCGTTTAAACTAGCCCGATTGCTTCTAAATTTAGATTTGCGTATACCTGCGACTCATATTGTTTCGTAAGAAACGATTGATGTGACTTTCGTTTAGAAAAGGGGCTAAAATCGGCACGATTTCTTTCGGAAAAAATATCGCTCCTACGCTTAACGCCATGACAAGTGACACATTGTGACAACTAAAATGAAATTCGATGATCAACTACCGTCATGCTTAGGGCGCGTGCTGTTAAAAGAGAAAGGTTATTTATTAATTTATTATAGCTCAGTGGGAAAGGTCTATTGATAATTGAATATTGATATTGATAATTGATATTAAATAACGAAGCGAAGATGTTGCATGTATCCAGAGGTTTACGCCGACTTAAGCGTTATGGATTATCCCATAAAGTATTACTTGAGAGCGCAGCTATTTCCAGAATGGTACATGGGGGCAGCAGGCCTATAAACGATGCACTACAGCAACTTCGAGATATCGCCGTGACTTCAAATGAACCGGGTACCAGAGCTTTATAAGGATGCAGTGAAAATATACAATCCTGCGTACAGCGACGAACATCCTGCTTTTGTTGCCTTACCCAAAAACACCGAAGACATCAAGCGCTGTCTCCAAGTTGCAAACAAGACTGGCGTTCCCGTGGTTGTTAAATCCGGGGGCCATTGCTTTGCTGGTTATTCAAGCACTGACAGTAATGGGTTTGTTATATATCTTAAGAACATGAATGAGGTTCACCTTAAAGGAAATACTGTCACCGTCCAGGCTGGTGCGAGCTGGGGGGATGTGTATTGTGCTCTGGATGACACTGGCTATGTGGCTGTAGGAGGATGTGTTCCAGCAGTAGGTATCGGCGGCTACATCCTTGGTGGCGGGTACAGCATGTTGTCACGAGCATATGGCGGGCTGGCATGTGACAAGGCAATGTCATTTACCATGGTTACAGCTGACGGAGGCAAGGTTGTGACAGCTTCTCCGAAAGAAAACGAGGATCTCTTTTGGGCTTTGAAAGGGGGCGGGGGCGGCAATTTTGGAATCTTGGTTGATGTTATATAGTTTAGAAGTGTGTGCACGACCAAATAAGTTTATCTGGACTCGTCTCATATATGATACAACTGATCAAAGCAAGAAAGGTCTTGATTCTGTTGGTAAAAATTTACACAAGTTACCAAAAGAACTCAACCTTGACATGGCACTTCATGGGTACTTTGGGAAAAAAGTGCTTACTTTGGATGCCGTATACTCAGATGTTCATGAAGCCAAAGTGCTATCAAGCCTTGAAAATCTCCATCCACCTGTTCCCAAAAAACCTCAGAAATTTACATCTTACCTACAGTTTACTAAAGAATACAGCAAACGACATGGTTTTGTACACCAGGAAGTAGAACCCATTTATGTCAAAGGAGTTATGATTGACACCTTACCACCATCCTTGGCCAAGTATTTTGCTGACCTTGACATACCAAAAGAATGCCTTCTTGAGTTTGTACACATGGTTGGTGATATCTCGCAGCATTCTGCCACATCAACTGCTTTTGCCTACCGCTCTGCTCAATACAGTTTTTACACATATGGCAGGTTTCATGACCCAAAACAGAGAGATGAAGTCTCAAAATTTGCTACCTCAACATATAATGCTGTTCACGAGTCAGGATGTGCTCTTGGCAGTTATGTTAACTATATGGACCACAGCCTTAAAAACTGGGCTGAAAATTACTATGGAGTGAATTATCCTCGCCTTTGTGAAGTGAAGAGAAAATGGAATCCCGTAGGGCAAGGATCCCTTCATTTTCAGCAGGAAATTGGTTCACCTTGGGAGCCTTAGTTTTTCACTTGCCCATGCATTTAAAACTCATTTTGTATTTCAATTAAATGCCACTTAACGGAAGGTTTTGAAACTTTGAACTTCTAAGATCACCAGGAATGTGTTTTTTTCCTATCAATCCATATTACATTTTTCCAAGTAGTACATTCTCTGCAAAATTATTTGGGTGCTATAGCCAACTCAGACCCATAGCTACATGATTCTCTGCTTAAAACTTGGTATAGAATTTCCAATAAGATAACTCTTTAATGAGCACCCACTCAGAATGCGTAATTCCTGAACAAAACTAACAATTTTTAGTTGGTTATGTACTAGCTAGCCTGTTGCAGTTAGTTATTTCCAGCTTATGGAATATTAACTTTTATATTCCTTGCATGGTTAACAAGTAATATTATTAATCCAGGTAATATTATTAATATTTTAATTATTTAAAAATAATTGGTGTTTTTTTTGTTGGTTTTGAATTTTTTAACTGAACTAAGAAACTTTAGCCAAATACTATCTTTTGTTGCTTATTTTACAATAATTGTATGGATTTCATCTAGTTTCTAAAAAGAAATATTAAAACAAATAGTTACTGAACTGAAGGCAAGCTGTAGCAGAGATAGCAGGGAAGGAGTTTGGGGAAGGGCTGCTCCCCCCCTCATACCCCACCCCTTAAAAAAATTCAAGAAAAACATTAGAGAAGTAAGAGAAAGGGTGTGGTTTGGCCAGCTCTGAATTTGCCTATGCCCCTCTCTGTGCTACAGCCCTGGAAAGTTTGTTAGCTGCTCAAGATTTTCTATTTTTTTTTACCAGTGGAACTTTATATTACCTTATGTTTGTACGAGCTTGCCATGTCAGTGCTACATTTGGAATGAGAACAAGTGTGGTATAGACATCATGCATGAAATAAGTAATAATATTTAGATAGATTAATAGTTATTTTAGTGGATATTGATAGGTATCTGATACCACAAATCTAAAATAAAAATCATTCACAATTATTTGATTCCCATTTTTTCGCAATACCAAGTAGTTTCAAGTAATAAGGTGTTTTTTTTTATGAAGGGAAACAATCTTATAGTAGGTAAGGTCCACTCGTGCTTTTTGCCCAGGGGGGAGGGGGGGGGGAAACTGGCTTGAAAAGTGGCCAGGGATGCACGTGCTTGACGGACGGATATGAAAATGACCCTAAGATGTATGCATGAATTAACCAAGCTCCAGACGCTGATTTTATACCCTTAAAGACACGACCACGACCTTTGATGTAAATTTGTATTGAACGCCAAATGTTTTCCCTACGGTACTGAGTCAGAAGTTTCAACTAGCTTGTCAAGTCTCCCTCTACCGGGATGGTAATAAAAAAACTTTATTTAAAAGTTTCATCCCGTTCTGTGATATATATTAAGAACCATAAATTTGAGTATCTTAAAGAATAAATTAGTCACAAAAGTGAAAGAGGAAATCGGGGATATCACTCGTGAAAAATCGCTATGTCAGCACTTCGGGTTTAATCGGACACTGGGGAGCGTTAGTAAGACTCAGGGAATTGTAGTAGATGAAGCATTCGTAAGTGGTGAAGTATGTTATGACGTACCTCAAAACGAGAGTCGCTGTGTCCATCTTTATCTCTCTGTAGCAACGTCAACAGTTGATGCACCATATGTAACATGTGAGTAGGATTTTACTGAAATTTTAGGGGCCTAAAAGGCAACCAATCCGACTTTTTGTTTGGTTTTAGGCAAGATATGCGAGAATGCATTATTACAGAACAAAACTAAGTTTCCAGACGCGATATTTTCTGGAAGTGGTTCCACTGACAATACCAAGTACAAAGAAGCGAGATTTTCTAGCGATGGTTGGTGTCCAACCGAGTCTGGAGATAAATATCTTCAAAAATTAATCATTGATAAATTGACGTTCTCCCTTTGTCGTTCGTGATCGGTGATGGCAAGGAATACAACTATGAAAACGTAACATACGTTAACCAACCTCTTCAACCAAACACAAGTTACAACGTGTTTCTGAGATTCTTTGAAAGCCAGGTAACTAAACGAATGTGATAGCATGTATGTATGTATAAATAATATATTTGTTTTCATTGGATAACGGAGAGTTATATAACTATATGATTTTCGTCTAGAATTCCTACTACTCCACAGAGTGGAGCAAAAGTATAAAGACGAAGGTAAACCAAGGTGAAAAATTGATCAATTGATAAATTGATCTTTAAAACGAATGTCACATAACGCTAGTTATGGTTATAAGTGATAAGGACCAAGCGAAATGAAGTAGATCCTATTTACTGAAACACAGCCATAATGAAAGTTTGGTAGATGCTAGTAGTGGCTTAAAGGTCAGTACGTCAGTATCCTTGATGCGTGATCAATGAAATTCAACCTTAGTTTGAAGACCGCAATTATAATTTCTTTGCAAAAGCACTGGCTCGAACGCGGATAAAAATTCTTGCTTTCAGGCGATATCCTTTAAATCTATCCTATGAAATAAAAAGTATGCAAATCAATACATTCTTCGAGAGCTCACACCAAACACTAATTATGTTGTTAGCATAAAGACACAGGATGGTCAACTAAAGAATACTCAGACAATAGTTTGCCACAAGTTCAAGACCAAAGAAGCTGGTATGCATAATGTGGGGGGGAAGCTTCTGATTTTTTCTGAATAATTCAAATTCAAATAATTGTTTTTATTCTTTACTATCATAGTTCCAAGTGGAGCTCCACGCAGTGTTATGATTAAATCTCGTAGTAAAAACTCGCTCGAAATTTCTTGGAGAGCTCCTGATAAGATATTTTGGAACGGTGAATTGGTGGGATATCACATTTGTTTTTCTACAAAGGAAAATGATGAAAGTCCGAAATGCTCAAACATAAAAGTTTTGTACATGTATGTACATATTTTCCCAATTAAGTAATTACAGGCTGATATAGAATTTGTACTAAATAATTATACTCCAGAATTAATACTCCGTTGAATAATTTTAATACTTCTGTAAAGAATTCGTACTACTCGACGGAATGGAGCAGCAGTTTTAAAACTATAGCCAAAGCACCTGCAGGTGAATATCTTCTATTTATTAATTTCCAGTTTCATCGTTCTCTGCACCGCAGATTAACGTGCGAGCCAGATAAAAATTCTTAAATTATTTTTGTAGTTTGTTTGAAATTTAACATTTCTAAACAATCAGCCGAAGACAAAACACACATGGGTCTTCTTATACCGCTGATTATTCTGGCTTTATGTTTTCTGGTTTCACTTGGTGTTATTGTGTACCAACGTCGTCTTCTTCAAAATAAAGATGTGAATCATGGATATCGAACCTAAAAAAACACGAACGAAATGAAAAAGTTCGGTAAGTTTAATGTTCACGAAGTGGTAAAAACGTAAAAAAAAACTTATTGTATAAATTATTGCTAAATTCTCATGTAACTTCATAGATTCTATTTCAAAAGATCCGAGAACAAACAAAGTATGATCAAACAACTCAACATGATGAGACTGTTTACGAGACTCCAGATGATGTTATTGAAGAAATCGAGCGAAATGAAGGTGCCTGTTCACGTGGAACAGAAAAAGGACAACCCAGATGATTACATAACCTCCTGGCGGAGGTGATTACATAACCTCCTAGCGGAGGTAATTATACGGTATATTGAAATTATAATTATATTGATAATAGTGTAACATAAATTACATAATGCTATTATTAATCATTTTCTCAGGCATAATAGTCCGGGAAGTACATTTGTCTGAGCTGTTTAATTGCTTGAACTTTACTGCGCAAATACGATATTTGATTCATTGAGAATGATGTATATATAGAATAATGTAGCCTAGTACATGCAAAAAATAGCGAGTAGAGAGACGCTAAGGTTTCCCCGGCAATCAAATTGTTAGGTTGTGTAGACAAAAGGCATAGTGTAAAGTATGGAATCGAGGTGGATATGCATGGGATGGTTATTAAAACTGATAACATTGTCTGCACTTTGCATAAAATCGATTTCAACATCAATTATGCTTTTAGCCTCTACTCTCTTGGATTTGTGGATATTTCAACTTTCCTTTTCACGACTACACAAGTTGAGTTGACGATATCGATCACTTGTGAGAGAAAGAAGATGAAATGTGAATCAACGAATTCGATGGCTTTGGTTACTTCTATAAATATCTATGACTATAGAAATCCAAGTATTGTGCAGTAATCCGATACCGGCTTGAATAGTTATTGAAATTAAAGTATTTTTTTCATACAGACAAATGCGGAAGTATACGACTTATTGAGCGATGCGTGTCAGTTAGGGAAACAGGTCAAAATGTCGTGGTTATTTTATCGATGGCTGCTTTTGTTTTATATCTCAGTAATAACGATTCAAGGTAAGACATTTAGGTTTTATTGTAGAGTATAAGAGAAGCTGCAGTCCACAGTACAACCGAAATGAACTGTTGAAATGCTTGCATGACAAAAATCTTTGTCTAAAAGCCGTCCGACACACTAGAGCTAAAAAGTCATTCGTGGCCATGGCCATTGGCGTAAGCCTTGCTCTCGTGTGCTGGCGTGGTCATTCGTACCAAAGGTCGGCGGAAAAGTGACCCGCACCAGGGCGGTTATAAGTTATCTTATAACCGCCCTGCCCGCACACGAGAGCAACTTGCTCACACGAATGACTTTTTACTAAGCACAAAGGCTGACATAGCTCTATTGTGCGGCGGCCTTGAATCCCATGCATGTAAATAACTGAAGAAAAAAGTGAAGAAATCAACAAACCGCTTTCGCTCCTTTGGTCATGTCAATGTTTGGAATCCTGACGCCTGCAATGCTTTGACGTTGTCTATGACTATGGCGCCTAAAATCATGGACTGCTGGCATGCATGGTTTGTAAATAAACGGGGGAATTTTGAACCGTCCTTATCTAAATCGTACAACATCAATATTCAAAACAGACAACTAGACCTAACCAATAAAACCTAACATAACCAAATATATGTATGCTTTTTTATCGTTTCATTCGGTAAAGGAAAGCTATTGTCAATATCGGGTTTTACATGCACGAGTTCACAAACAAGGAACGAGAAGTTCAATACTGCACGAGGCGAAGCACAAACAAAGAGTGCTTCAATGCTTTTAATATTCATTTTGAGTAAACTCGTAAAGACTTGATATCATTTTTAAACTTAACTAAACAACACATGCATGCTTACCTTTAAATACTAAAACACCCCAAGCCGGTTTGCCCGTTTAGTATTTTTCTGTGTGGATTCATCTATAATTACATAATTTCCTCTTAACTAAGTTCGGCAATTTTTTTGTTTGTTGCCGCCATTTTGATAGTGCAATAAATCCTATTATTATATGACTAGAATAGTTCATCGGTCCATCAACTAAAATCAAGCATTCTGATTGGTTCCTGAGCGGTCGGTAACCAACAGTACGGACCGGCCAGGTTCGGCGGGAATTTTTTAGTTGGGAATTTTAATCGTTTTTAGTCATATAATAAATAGTTTATTGACTGAGCTTGTTCGGTCCGTACAGGAGGATACTGGTCTCGTTCTTTTTTCGCTTGTATGGACCTCGCCTAAAGGCTCGGTCCATACAAGCGAAAAAAGAACGAGACCAGTATCCTCCTGTACGGACCGAACAAGCTCAGTCAATAATTGTTATATAACATACGCTCACGTGGTACAAATCGACCAATCAGAACGTAAGTTTACAAAAAATGAATATTAAATGTTATATCAAAATATTATGCCAATGCATACGCCGTCCGTTTAGAGGGGCGGGTAAAAACCCCTGGTAAAAACTCCGTAGAGATGAGAACATGGAACACTACTCGCGTTCAACTACTGCACTGTTTAATTCAGGATTCAGGATTACTTCATGTCTTTCAAATTCCAGGGCATATATACAGTATTAAGTTAAGCCATTTCTAAGCATTGTTTACACTTTTTTCACCTCGAGTGTATTTCATGCACTTCAATACTTTGCAAATTTTCTTGTATTTATTGCTTCTGAAAGAGGATGAAATTATTCACATTCAACTACTGCACTGCCACTGTTTAGTTCACGATTTTTTTTTTTCTTACAGATTCCTGGGAATTTTTTCTCAGGCAGACTGAAACCTCAGAGTGTATTGCACCTGAAGATAGTTATATTGGGTATGGTAATCATGCGAAACGTTATTTGGCTAAAATGTTCGACAACTGCTTGAAGAGTAGTGCACAGTTCCGTTATATTAACAAGACAGAAGTGATACACAATATCGACAAGGGAGGTTCGCTTTTTTGTAAACCAGACGATATCACATTTGGTGACAATCTGCTCGTTTATGATGGCGTTAAACCTACCGCAATAACATATGAAAAGGAAAAACAGCATAGTATTAAACAAAAGGTGTCAGGATCTCTGTTTTTTTACGAAAGAAAGTATTGTGTTCAGTCTAATGGTCTAGGCGCTATAGTGACAGTAGTACCAGAAGCAAGTTGCAACAACGCAAAAAAGTTCACATTTGGTAAGTATAATATGACGTATAACTAGAAGTGTAACGTTTACGTATATACTTCATTGTTGTATTGGTGCTGTGTATTTTAAATGTGATTGGTTAATTCGTATTCACATGACTTTAAATAAATGCAATGTTTCCCGCCAGGGAAACGAGGGAAAAATTGTTGCCCGCATATTGTCATAACAAAGTTTTTTGAAATGAAATTGTCTTAACATGTATGTTTTTGTTCCTATATAACAAAACACTTAATGTTCGCTACACCTCGGGAAATAGTGAGTTTTGTTTTCTCTCGAGTCTCAATGTCAAACATTCAGACTCTTGGGAAAACAAAACTCGCTATTTCCCTCGGGAGCATACAGTACATTAAGTATATAATACTCGTACTTTTGTAACTATCTAAACCAGATATCTTTTATGATGTGTTTTACCCAACCCACTGAACACAGAACCTTTTCGTGATGCATGAACTTGTCAAATCAAATGTGACAATTCATTCATACTGCACGTCCACAATATTATTCACAAGCATTTTTGCCATTATTGACAGGCTCAGTGACTCAGTTCAGCAATAAAATGAAAGATGTTCATTGTTCTTCAAAACAACGTATGGTGATCCACAAAGCTCATTATGGTGATTTCAATAATAGCGGGAGTTTTAATGCCAATGCAACTGTTGATATGAAATGTAGTCAACGAGCAAGTTGTCAGGTGAAATCTCTTTGTGGTGGAAAGAGAGCTTGTGAGCTGACCATTAACAATACTTTGTTATCATCGCCATATTGTTCTAAGAACACAGACCAACTTTATATCGAGTACACTTGTGTGGATATCTATTTGAATCCCATAAAAACAGGTACAGCGCATTGTAGAGGAATGCAAAATTGAGTGCCCATCATGATTGTTTGCATGCCACAATGTTTTAATAATTAAATATATGAAGTTTTTTGTGTTCTTCGATAGCCTGTCGTTGTACAAGTCTTTTCGGGTAACAATAGTTATATTCAAAATTATACGCACACGGTACTAAGAGCATTTTTTATAATTTTAGCTCCCAACATGAGATTATCAAAGTCGCCCAGCGAAGGTTTCGTTGAAATAAAGAATGTTTCCATTTGGAGAAAAGTAAGGGAGGAAATCTGGGACATCACTCGAGAAAACAAGCTGTGTCAGCACTTGGGATTTAATGGGACTCTAGGGAACGTGGTTAAGACTGAGAGAACAAAGTCAGGTCAGGAATTCGTAAGTGGTGACCTCTGTTATGACGCACCTCTGACGGATAGTTGCTGTGTCCATCTTTATCCCTACACAGCAACGTCAACCGTTTATGCGCCATATGTTACATGTGAGTAGGATTTTGGTAAAACTATTTCAGTCGGTTTTAGCCTCTTAAAAACTAATAACATGACATTTTGGTCTGGTTCAGTTTCCCGGTCACCTTTCAAAACACTGTTTTCTGTTTTAGGCAAGATATGCGAGCATGCATTATTACCGAACAAAGCTAAGTTTCCAGACGCGATATTTTCTGGAAGTGGTTCTACTGACAATACCAAGTACAAAGAAGCCAGATTCTCTGGCGATGGTTGGTGTCCAACAGAGTCTGGAGACAAATATCTTAAGATTGACCTTCAACACGAATATCACATAACACGAGTTATGGTTATGGGTGATAAAAATCAAACAAAGTGGAGTGGATCATATTCATTGAAATACAGTCATGATGAAAGTTTAGTTAACAGTAGTGGTAGTTTACAGGTTAGTACGTGAATATATCTCTGATACGTAATTAATATACCACTGTAAGAATGGGAAATATATAAATAATTAATAATGCCATTGTCGAGATTAATACCAACCGCTTTAAAAAACACAAACAAACGAATCGTAGCAGCAATGCTTTGCACTTTTAGGACTGACTATAAGAACAGATGAGGGAAATATATTGCGGTATAACCTAGAATTTATAGAATATACTAACTACTGTTATTTTTACGGTATCAAAGGAACTGCGACAAGATAAGAAAACAATCGTGTAACGTTATCTCAACTAAAGTGATTCATTTTTTTCAAAACTTCTTCTATAGATAAATGGTAATCAAAACGGTTATCAAGCATCGGCGACAGACATCGATATTTATAATGCCAGATACATAAAGTTGGAGCCGAACGGAGGAACAAAATTTTGCCTTAGAATAGAAGTGTGTGGTGAAGGTGAGTTGGTAGAATCTTTAACTGCCGGAAACGTTTTAATTTACCTTTTGATGTTAGCAAGAGAAGGGAGAGATGAGGTAGAGATGGTTTTGAAAATACGGCACAAAAATAAACCTAAGACTTTACTATAATGAGATATTTTTTCAGTTTAAATTTTCTCAGCTCAATCATGTCCACCTGTTGTAGTATAAAGCGAATAAACGTTTTGGTATTCTCGTTCCAGTCCAAACGCCTGCTCCCGTACAAAGGATTGTCGCCGAACCATCGTTCTATTCTGTTAATCTAACGTGGACAATACCAGTGGCTAAAAAGTCTTCTTTTATTACACATTTCATCATTTACTTGAACGGCACTGAAAGAGAAAGAATATCTCGTGTACAACATGGAAATAATTTCATTCTTCGAGGTCTGAAACCTAACACTTATTATAAAGTTGGCATAATGTCACAGGATGGATATTCAAAAAAGTCCATAGCGGTCTACAAAAGTTATAAAACTAAAAGAGCAGGTAAGAATAAAGATGCCAAGTCTGAACCTGGTTGGGCTTTATTATTGAGTGAGCCACTCTACCAGTTGCTTTTACTCCAACTTCTACGCTTTGGTTTCAAGTCAGCTTTAGTACGTTTGTAGTAAATTTAGATTGTTGATTTGGAAACTGACTGCATGTCTCCATTTTGCCCTATTACGTCATCTTGATTTGTTTTTTCACGCAAATAATAAAGGCTAGTATACTGTCCTTTCTACTTCAACACTGCTATTGTGAAGGTTGTATTGCAGCAATGAAAATATTTTGCACAAGAGTATAAAGAACACCGGAAATACAGTAGTAATTCAACATATTTGCAACTAACCGCACTTCTAAAAATTATGTTCTAATTTTCCCTGTCGACACTAAAAATAAGTTAAAATAAATTTTTTCGATCATGATTTAAAAGGTGTTTTTGGCTTTCTTATCCACCCTCAAGAATGAACATCTTAAGTTCGTATGATCTGTATTAAAGGGAATGTTAAAAAATGTATTTTTATTCTTCCGTTGTCAAGGGTTTTTTCTTAGACACACTCAGTCAGGAAAGTCTCGCAGCTAAAACTCCAACCTTTCTAAAAGATAAATATGGCACCCGTTATTGGGCTGAAATGGTCACCAACTGCTTGGATGATCTTGCACTGTTCCGTTATTTGGATAAAGAAATGTTGCATAATATCGAGACAGAAGGGAACGTCGTGTCTTCTTATGGTTCATACAGTAATCGTTTGTTTATATATGACGGGATAAATCAGGTTGGGAGAGATTTTGCAAACAGCACAAAACATCGTATAAAACAAACAGCTGCTGGATCTCTATATCTTTACAATGTGAATGATTGTGTGCAGCCTAATGTGCAGTATGTTGACGTGAAAGATACTTCATGCACCGAAGTAGCAGAACAAAAAATTACTTTTGGTAAGTAAAATTACTTTGCCGTTGAACTTATAAATTGGGTCGTTTCTGAACGTTCTTCCTGTTATAAGTGCTACATGCATTCTGTTGTCTGTAAGTAGTAATCAGAGAGGGAATCCTTTAAACCGACTTCTCACCGTTATTATGCTGTTTAGTTGATTTAAAACTCTTTTGCGGGCCTTCTAAAATAGCACCGTGTAAACTAGCACATTTTGCGGGGAGAGAAAATTAAAGAGAGAGGACTAAACCAGTGTCTTTTTAGGGATTTCTTCGTCGGGGGGGGGGGGTGGTGACAAAAGGAACCTTATGTCATGATTTAGAGGGAAAGCAGAAATAAAGAGAAAATATTTCATTCACTGGGGAGGGGGCGAAAATCCATCAATGGGGACGGAAGAGGGGCTAGGGGTTTATAACCTGGGGTCCCAGTTATAAGTTGAGAAGGCCCTGGCCTAACTAATGGAGTATTCCTTTTAACTTGTACTATTCGTGCTCTTCATTTTTCCCATTCTCTTGATGTTCATGTAATGATAACTACGAAACACTATGGATAGAGAAAATCTATAGATAGGGGTAATACCTAGTGTTAAACTTTGTCATCTCTGTACAGGGAATATCCTGCTGGGCTGATCATGTCGGACGACGCCTTTTATTTTTTATCGCCAGGCAGGGGCGCCGGAATATAGATAATAACGGGGGCAGATATTCATATATTCGTGTTCTGCATTATTAACTCCTTTTGAAATCGATTGTTTTCACGATCTGCGAACACGAATATATGAATATCTGCCCTCGTTATTATCGATATTCCGGCGCCCCTGTCGCCAGGCATATCGCATTAAGTTTCATGGGCCGAGTGTCTCTTCTGTTTGTTTCCAATATGACATGAATGTGCATTTTTTATAAACTTCTCCGTTGTTAGGTTCAGCGACCCAGTACGGCGACAAAATGAAAGATGTTCATTGTTCTCCAATACAACGTATGGTGATCCACAAAGCTAATTATGGAGATTTCATTGATGCTGCAACATTCAATGCCGGTGCAACGATTGATAAGAAATGTAGTGGACAAGCAAGTTGTGAAGTGAAATCTCTATGTAGTGGAAACAGATCTTGTGAACTGACCATTGACAATAATTTACTATCATCACCATATTGTCCTGACACAACGAAAGAACTTTATATCGAGTACACTTGTGTCGATAGTTATATGAGTCCCATAACAACAGGTATGATGCCTTATCTTTCAGTCTTTTTATATTTTATATTACTATAAAAAGCCCAATGATAGAGAAAATAAAATTTTGTGATGCCATGTATAAAAATCACTGTATTAGAAATCAACCTTAGGAATGTTTTTGACATCGACCCATGGTGAACCGTCTTCCACTGTGAATATTCCTCGCACGAAATTCCTCGCAATTTCAGATGGAGGAAGTTGGGATCTCAGATGAAAAAGCAAAATATTCAGATAATAACGCTAATTTGAAATGATATACATTGTTCGACAGTTTCAGCTCCCGACATAAGATTATCAAAGTCACCGAGCGAAGGTTTCATTGAAATAAAGAATTTTTCCACTTGGAGAAAAGTGCAAGAGGAAAACTGGGATATCACTCGTGAAAAATCGCTGTGTCAGCACTTCGGGTTTAATGGGACACTGGGGAACGTGAGTAAAACTCAAGGAATTGAAGATGGTCAAGCATTCGTAAGTGGTGACTTATGTTATGATGTACCTCAAAACGAGAGATGCTGTGTCCATCTTTATCCCGCTGTAGCAACGTCAAAAGTTGATGCGTCATATGTAACTTGTGAGTAGGATTTTAATCAAATCATTCCTGTGAATTTCATCGTAAAAACAGACAACAAAACCGTTTGGTCTCGTTTAGCTTGCTGACCTTTAAAAAAACTATACTCTGTTTCAGGTAAAATTTGTGAGAACCCATTATTACAGAACAAAACTAAGTTTCCAGACACGACATTTTCTGGAAGTGGTTCTACTGACAATACCAAGTACAAAGAAGCGAGGTTCTCTGGCGATGGTTGGTGTCCAACAGAGTCTAGAGACAAATATCTTAAAATTGACCTTAAAAACGAATATCACATAACGCGAGTTATGGTTATGGGTGATAAAGATCAGACAAAGTGGAGTGGATCATATTCATTGAAATACAGTGATGATGAAAGTTTGGTGGATGCCAGTCGTGCAGTACAGGTGTATAAGAATAAGAAATATATAGATTTATGTCAATATCATAATGAGTAAAGTTATCAAGATTTACTAACTTCTTTTGCTGTCAAGATTTACTAACTTCTAGCCGTTGTTGTTTATTTCAAAGCAACCAACGTTGGTGCAAGCTACGTTATGCATGAAAAAGATCAGAAAGCAATCGTGGAACGTAATCTTAACTGAAGTAACTCATTTTCTTCTAAACTTCTAGATAAATGGAAATCGAAACAGTTATCAAGTATCGGCCACAGACCTAAATATCTATAATGCCAGATACATAAAGTTGGAGTCAAACGGTGGAGCAGACTTTTGCCTTAGAATAGAAGTCTGTGGAGAAGGTGGGTCGGTAGAATCTTTAATCGCCGGAAACCTTTTAATACAGAAATTATATCGGACAGCTTGATGTTAGCGAGAGAAGAAAGAAACGAGGTAGAGAAGGTTTGGTAAATATGACACCAACCTGAAGACATAACCTTTGTCCATATGCTTTAAATTGTCAAAAAGCCAAAATGCACTGTACTGTAATGAAATATTTTTTCAGTTTAAATCCTCCCAGCTCAAGCGTAACTTGTGTTTACTTTTCTTTTCATTCCAGTCCAAATGCCAGCTCCGGTATACAGGGCATTGTAAATTATATAATCCTATAAATATCACAAATTTTCACGAGTGAGGGCAGCGAACGAGGAAATCATTGTGCATAATATAGTAGAATCTTGAATGAGGATGAACATGATATGAAGGATAATTAAGTTTGTCGTTATTAATTTTGATTAATTTAAAACTTTATTCACATTCGGATTTCACATTCTCGCTAATTATTCCAGTGTCTAGCGAACCTCCACAGAATGTGATTTTCAAATCTCGCGGTACGACATCGCTGGGAATTTCGTGGACAGCCCCTGTGAGTACAAGAAACGATGAATTGACAGGATATCAAGTTTGCTTTTCTACAAGAGATAAACTAAGTCTTCCAGAATGTTTAGTCCATAACAACACAAAAACACTTTCATTTACAATCACCGATCTTCGACCTTTCACAAAGTACTTTGTGACGGTTTCAGCCATCACAAAATTTAGTCATGGGAAGAAGAGTTTGAACGTCAGCAAAATAAAAAATGGAGGTAATGACGATTTCAATGTAAAATTTCAGGCCTGCCTATAGTGCTGCCGCACAGAAATACCCTTAAACGATGAACACTCTGATAATATTGGTAATCTCTGCATTTGAATATATATAGAACCAGTTATTCCAATCGCGACTTCCTATTATACTTTGACTTTGAGCATACCACGACCAGAAGGATATATCAAGTAAGTATTATCGTCACAATTTCTCTCTTTCTGACGTTTTAATCATGTTAATTAATTAATGCTTTAGGGAAGTTATGATCATCGTCCAAAGATCCAAAAGTAGAAACGTCTCGAGCGAGGAAATTACAACAAGTGATCTCAAAAATTACCAGCTAGACACACAAGATCCATACATCACTGCTTATATGAAAGCTGATGTTTTACCCTTGACGTTCGTGATAGGAAATGGCAAGAATTACAGTTCTGACAAAAATAACTACCACAACCAACCTTTAACGAGAAATTCAAGTTATAATGTGTTCTTGAGGTTTTTTGAGAGTCAGGTGAGTATTTCAATGGAATTAAAATATTTAAGTAGGTTACAGGAAGAGGACTTGAATGTGTAGAAAGCGACAATGCAAATATTACCGTTTCCTAGGACTCATACTACTCGACAGAGTGGAGTGGTAGCATTTACACAATGGGGAGACCTTCAGGTAACTAATTACCCGAAATTCAAGCGTTTTCATTATACGTTGAAATATCTTATCTGTATTCGTTTCTGCATAATTTTTTGTTTACAAACTAATAAATATCTTAAATATTTTGATGAGAACCGGAGTTTCATTATAGATGGGAGTGGGAAACAGTCAGTTCACGAGTGTACGGAAGACAAAACCCGGCTTGATCTCCTTATACCACTGAGTATTCTAGCATTGTGCCTTCTTCTCTCGTTTGGCGTAATCATATATCTATGTCGTCGTCAAAACAGCTATTCTAGCTCTGAAGGAGTTAGCCAAGCAATGGAGCTGGGTAAATAAACCATATTTTACTTTACAAGCATTTTAGGATTCATTTTAGGAAGAATTGTTGTCATTGTTCGAGCTAAAAATCGAATTTCTTTGGTCTTCGCTTACCTTTTTGATATCATTTCTTTTCGTTCAAAATCAGCCACAATCCTATTGCATGTACAGATTAAATGTTTGTCTTTTAATCTGTTAGTTTCCATTTAATATTTTTATCTGTTAGACTCCATTCAAACCCCTACCAGTCGCCAGACTGAAAATGCGAATGACTGTGTCCCTGTGACTGTGTACGAGATTCCAGACGAAATTGAGCAACATGAGGCTCCATACGAGACAGACAAAGAACAGGAATCATCGGATTACATGCCGTTGAATGACAACAGAGAACCAGCAAACGTTTATCAGTCACTGCAACCCCCCGGGACCAATAATGGTCAACGTCATCCTGAGGGGAGTGGTGAATTAATGGAATACGAAAATGCTGCCTTCAATTGAGATTTTAATTCTTACTGATATATTCACTAAAAATGCATGTATTGCTGAACTCCCTGCACATATATAACACTTAAATTCGAGTCATCAGACCATTTGCTGGTTTTTTATTCATAGACGTGCGAAATTAAATTATCCGCATTAACAATACACTTAAGTCTTTCCTTCTTCACTTTTATCAAATATGTAAAATTTCGTCCATCAGCCTAGGGCGTGAATTCCACAGAACCTTTTTCTCGGCGAAATGTGAAATATTTCGGCTGTTTTTTTGAATTTCGACTACTTGAATAAATTAATTCAGGCAGGCAAAATATTTCGCATTTCGATTGAAAAGTTTAGCACGTAGAAAATGTTCACTTTGTGAGCTACACAATTAAAAGTTTTATTGTACTATTGTGTTTATTAATAACGATATGGATTTTTAGGCCTGTTTTAGACGTCGAACATTTCATGTGCCGAACATAATGCAAATGAACTAAAGTCTTTGTTTTTGTTCATTTTCATTCGATTCGGCACATGAAAAGTTCGACGTCTGAAATCAAACGGGCCTTAATTGTCTTTTTTTTTGATACATCTGATATACCCTGCATGTAAACCTGTAAGACAAGACGACCCGCTCGCCTTAATAATTATAAGGTACAGCGGCATATGGAGGAAAAATATTCTTCTGAAATCGGTAAAAATAATGAAATCGAATGAGGATCGAAGATCTTCCTATTGACAAACGTATATATGCAAGGTAAAGTTTTCCTTCCGCGAAGGACTTGTTTACATCGACATGTCGCTATATCTTACCGCTTGCAGATAATTATGCATGGCTTTGTTGACAAAAATAGGGCGACGTGTGGAGAACAAACTCGTCAAAAGGAAGTCTGTCCTCGCGAAATTGATCATTTGATCTGACATAATATACATTTTGAAATTCTTTCTTGACTAATTTGCAGTGGCGTAGCCAGCCTGACAATTTAGTCATGCTATGCTAATAATTTGGTGTTCATTGAGTGTGAAAACAATGCGGAATTTCTAAAGAATTTAGTAATTCTAATGACTCGAAATTTGCATAGCATGACCAAATTGTCAGGCTGGCTACGACACTGCTAATTTGCAGTTGCAAAAAATTGTTTTTAACTTTGAAGATCGACACGCCGCCACCTTTATTGTAAAGGCTTGTTTTCATATAAAATTCGTCGTAATTCACATGCATGTCATAATTCCTTGTAATCATAGTTGTAATTCGTTGTTATGCAAAATCCGACATTATGAAAACAGAATTACAACAAACTACAACTGAATTATGACATATGAATTTCGACGAATTATGAAAACAAGCCTAGCTTTACGGCGACCTGCATGGCCAGGCGTGGGTTCGCTGATATCCGTATGAGAACTCTGCCGAGTTGTGTTTTCCGCAATGCTCACGGATCAGTCCATAAATTGTAATCAGTTTTAATTCCACAAATCCGGCCGTCTATTTAAATTTTAAAAACCCTTTACGCGAACCTGCTTAAGGCTACTTTCAACTTACGTATTTTTTACGCGCGGTAAACTTAAAAGCTTCCAAATTTTTATTATTTGACACATAGGCCAACAAATGCATACTAAAATATGCGGAAAACCAAGTTTTTTTTATCCTTATTTCAAACATCCTTATTTCATACAGACAAATGCGGAAGTATACTACAATATTGAGCAACGCGTGTCAGTTAGAGAGACAATTGTCAAAATGTCGTGGTTATTTTATCGATGGCTGCTTTTCTTTTATATATCAGTAATAACGATTCAAGGTAAGATATTTAGGTTTTATTGTAGAGTATAAGAGAAGCTGCGCCTGCGGTCCACAGTACAACCGAAATGAAGTGTTGAAGTGCTCGCATGACAAAAATCTTTGTCTAAAGGCCGTCCGACACACTAGAACTAAAAAGTCATTCGTGGCCATGGCCATTGGCGTAAGCCTTGCTCTCGTGTGCTGGCGTGGTTATTCGTACCAAAAAGTTGCCGGAAAAGTGACCCGCACACGAGAGCAACTGGCTTACGCTAATGGCCACGAATGACTTTTTGCAAAGCGCATAGGCTGATATAGCTCTATTGTGAGTAAATCAAGAAATCAACAGACCGCTTTCGCTCTTTTGGTCTGCCATGTCAATCTTTGGAATCCTGACGCCTGCAATGCTTTGATCAATCTTCAGCATAGACGTTGTCTATAGCGCCTAAAATCATGGACTGTTCGCATACATAGCTTATAAATAAACGGAGGAATTTGGGACCGTCTTTATCTAAATCGTACAACATCGATGTTCAGAACAGACAACTATAGACCAAACCAATAAAATCTTACGTAACCAAACATATGTATGCTTTTTTATCGTTTCATTGTAAAGGAAAGCTATTGTCTAAATATGATTACATCAAAATATTATGCCAATGTATACGCTATCCGTTTAGCGGGCGGGTAAAAACCCCTGGTAAAAACTCCCGTAGAGATGAGAAAATGGAACAATACTGGCGTTCAATTCAACTATACTGCACTGTTTCATTACTTTCCCTTTCAGATTTTCAGATTCCACGACATATATATATATATATATATATATATATATATATATATATATATATATATATATATATATATATATATATATATATATATATATATATATATATATATATATATATATATATATATATATATATATATATATATATATATATATATACAGTATTAAGTTAATGAATTTCTAAGCATTGCATATTTACGCTTCTATCCCCTCGAGTGTATTTCATGCACTTCAATACTTTGCAAATTTTCTTGTACTTATTGCTTCTGAAAGAGGATGAAAATTACTAACATTGAACAACTGCACTGTTTAATTCACGATTTATTTTTTTCTCGCAGATTCCTGGGAATTTTTTCTCAGGCAGACTGAAACCTCAGAGTGTATTGCACCTGAAGATAGTTATTTTGGGAGAGGTGATCATTCGAAACGTTATTGGGCTAGAATGGTTGACAACTGCTTGAAGAGTAGTGCACAGTTCCGTTATATTGACAAGACAGAAGTGATACACAATATCGACAAGAGAGGTTCGCTTATATGTATACCAAAGGATAGAACATATCGTTACAATCTGCTCGTTTATGATGGCGTTAAACCTGCCGCAATAACATTTGAAAAGGATAAAGATCATAGTATTAAACAAAAAGTGTCAGGATCTCTCTTTTTTTACGAAAGAAAGTATTGTGTTCGGTCTAATGGTCTAGGCGCTAGCGTGACAGTAGTAACGGAAGCTAATTGCAAAAACGCAAGAACTTTCACATTTGGTAAGTTAAATATAAAGTAATAATTACATGTAACCAAACGTATAGTAACATATATCCTACAATATCAGTCACAGCATTTGGAGTGTAAACGATGTTGGTAAACTGCTTTTTTTACAAAAGAATATGACTGTAGACCTGTGACGTATTTCAATAATGCATTTCAATTTTTTATGCATTTTTAAACTTATTCATTATTACCATTATTGACAGGTTCAGTGACCCAGTTCGGTGACAAAATGAAAGATGTTCATTGTTCTTCAAAACAACGTATGGTGATCCACAAAGCTCATTATGGTGATTTCAATAATAGCGGGAGCTTTAATACCAATGCAACTGTTGATATCAAATGTAGTCAACGAGCAAGTTGTGAGGTGAAACGTCTTTGTGGTGGAAACAGATCTTGTGAACTGATCGTTGACAACAATTTACTGTCATCACAACATTGTTCTGACACAACAAAAGAACTTTTTATCGAGTACACTTGTGTGGATAACTATATGAAGCCCATAACAACGGGTCAGTAATGCATATTGTAGAGGGGAAGACTTTTAAGGTTAAAATCGAGCGCCTATTATTGTATAGATATGCCACAATGCTTTGAATTTGCTAATTTGGAAGATTATGGATATTCTCCAAAATTAAATGTATAAATGTTTTGTATTTTACGCCAATCGACAGTCTGTTACTGTACAAGGCTTTTCAAAAGATCAATAAAATTCGAAATTATATGTACACGGTACTACTTTACCAAAGAATTTTTGTGGTTTTAGCTCCCAATATAAAATTATCAAAGTCACCGAGCGAAGGTTTCATTGAAATAAAGGATGGTTCCACTTGGAGAAAAGTTAAAGAGGAAATTTGGGATATTATTCGTGAAAATTCGCTGTGTCAGCACTTAGGATTTAATGGGACACTGGGGAATGTTGCTAAAACAAGGAGAATTAAGAAAGGTCAGGAAATTGCAAGTGGTAACCTTTGTTATGATGCACCTCTGAACAACAGTGTCCATTTTTATCCCTTTACAACAACGTCAAGCGTTGATGCGCCATATGTGACATGTGAGTAGGATTTTGGTGCAACTTTTTTAGTCGATTTGCCGAACACTTTTTAAAACACTGTTCCTTCACTTCCTTGTCTTAGGCAAGATATGTATGAATCCATTATTACAGAACAAAACTAATCTCCTCGACACGATATTTTCTGGAAGTGGTTCTGCTGACAATACCAAGTACAAAGAAGCGAGGTTTTCTAGCGATGGTTGGTGTCCAACAGAGTCTGGAGACAAATATCTTAAGATTGATCTTCAAAACGAATATCAAATAACACGAGTTATGGTTATGGGTGATAAAAATCAAACAAAGTGGAGTGGATCATATTCATTGAAATACAGTCATGATGAAAGTTTGGTAGACGGTAGTAGTGGTTTACAGGTTAGTACGTGAATATCCTTGATGCGTGATCAATATATTGCTGTAATCAACCTTAGTTTAAAGACTTATATTTTCTTTGCAAAAGTACTGGCTCGAAATATTCTTTGCATTTATGCTATGAAATAAGAAAGTGTGTTTCTTCCTAAATCCTCTTTTAGATAACAGGAAACATGTACAGCTTTCAAGAATCGACTACTGACGTTGATATTTATAATGTGAGATATATCAAGTTACAATCAACTGAAAACACAGACTTTTGTCTCAGAATAGAACTCTGCGGAGAAGGTGCGGCTTTTTTACAAGTTACTTGTCATTTTACTTGTCAAAGTTTCATCGAACTGAATTAACACCATCTTTCTCCCAGTGCAATCTCTGGCTCCTGTTCAAAACGTTGTTGCTAAACCATCAAATTTCTCTGTTCATCTGTCATGGACAATACCATCACCTGAGGCATCCACTTTTATCACACATTTCATCATTTACTTAAACGGTACCGAGGTCAAAAGAATATCGCGCGCATATTATGTAAATCAGTACAATCTTCGAGAGCTCACACCAAACACTAATTATGTTGTTGGCATAAAGACACAGGATGGTCAACTAAAGAATACACAGACAATAGTTTACCACAAGTTCAAGACCAAAGAAGCTGGTATGCATAATGCTGGGAGGCGTCTGATTTTTCTCTGAATAATTCAAATAATTGTTTTTATTTTTTATTATCATAGTTCCAAGTGGAGCTCCACGGAGTGTTATGATTAAATCTCGTAGTAAAAACTCGCTCGAAATTTCTTGGAAAGCGCCTGATAAGATATTTTGGAACGGTGAATTGGTGGGATATCAGATTTGTTTTTCTACAAAGGAAAATGATGAAAGTCCGAAGTGTTTAAACATAAACGTTTTGTCCGCCTTATCATACGTTTTTTCTAATCTTATTCCTTCAACAAAATACTTTGTGACAGTCTCGGCTGGTACAAAAATTGGTTTTGGAAACAAAAGCTCAGAAATAAGTGAAATAACAAATGGAGGTAAAGAAAATAAAAAAGGACTTTTTAAAGAAGCGTACAGCATGGAAAAGAATTGCCGAATATGCACTATTTGATCACATGTAAAAATTGTTAATTTTTTACTCCAAAGTTAAATTAACGTGTGTTATTTTATGATATAGAGCCTGTGAACCCTGTTGTGATGTCCCACTTTGATCTTGGTTTAAGGATACCTAAGGCAGCGCCGTATATAAGGTGCGTGTACATTTCAGGCGTAACATTTTGTCAAAGCAAGTGTGTGTGAACATCATTCATGTTTTTTCCATTCAGAGAAGTACTGATTATTGTTCAAAGAGCCACAAGAAGTCAAACACCAAGTGAAGACATAAGAGCAAGTAAACTGAGACCATACAAATCAAACACTCAAGATTTTTACATCACCGCTTATTTGAGAGCAGACGTTTTCCCTGTGTCGTTCGTGATCGGTGATAGCAAGGAATACAACTATGAAAACGTAACATACGTTAACCAACCTCTTCAACCAAACACAAGTTACAACGTGTTCCTGAGATTCTTTGAAAGCCAGGTAGCTAACTAAACGAATGTGATAGCATGTATGTATGTATAAATAATAAATTTGTTTCCATTGGATCCCAGAGTTAACTATATGTCTTTCGTCTAGAATTCCTACTACTCCACAGGGTGGAGTAAAGGTGTGAAGACGAAGGTAACCCCAGGTGAAAAATTATGAATATACAAGTTTTTTATTGTTCAAATATTTCATTGCAACTGTAAGTTTACGTGAATTATATCAAATCAGATGTATCAGATACTTAGTCTAATTCACACCCCTAAAACTATTGGATTTGGTTCACTATTTGATTCACTAATCTGTTTCTCGTTCAAAAAAGGACCCAGTGGACCTCCACTGGATGTTTCTTTAAAATCTCGTGGTAAATACACATTGGAAGTATCGTGGGAGGCTCCTGAAGAAAGTTCAAGAACTGGAGAATTGATTGGATATCAAGTTTGCTTTTATACCAACGAGACTCCTTTAGAATGCTTTGTGCTGAAAAACACGAATGTGCTTGCACTTACTCTGAAAAACCTTCAGCCTTCTACGAAGTACTTTGTGACTGTCGCAGCGAACACAAAAGCTGGTTACGGAGAGAAAAGCTCGGTAGTGAGTAAGATAACCAATGGAGGTAAGAAAGACCACAGTATATAAGTTCATATGCATTATCACCAAGCATGTTTTAGTATAATATAACTTAAATGCATATATACTTTGAATCTATTATTCATGCTATACCAGTTTATTGTTTCTAGAGCCGTTGAATCCTCTCACAACTTCCTATTACACTCTGACGTTAAACATCCCCAAAGCAGCAAACTATATTAGGTAGGTAATTTTTGAAACTTTCAAAATGTTTATTCAGAATTACATGTACAGGCGTCGGGTCAACGTCAATTGAAAGCAAACATTACAATAATAAATAAATAACGTCTGACAGAACCAGAAGCCTATAAATCCTGTTGACACATACAGCAACGCGTTTAATTTGAAGCTTATCATTTGTACAACTCTAGGATCCCTGTAATGAATAATAATTTTATACCTTAATTATGACCAAATATTTTCCATAAATTTAGGCAAGTGATGGTGATCGTTCAAAAAGCCGCGAGCAGTTCACTACAAAGCCAAAATATTGAAACAAGTAAACTCAAGGCATATCAGGCGAACACCCAAGATCCTTATGTCACTGCTTATTTAAAAACTGATGATCTTCCTTTGATGTTTGTGATTGGCGATGGCAAAGAATATAATTTTAAAACAGAAAAATACTTCAACCAACCTTTGACAACCAATTCGAGTTATATCGTGTTTTTGAGATATTTTGAGAGTCAGGTAAATGAAAAAAGAAAATAAATATTATGTTAATGATTTGAAATAAGGTGTTTCAAAATAATTATTGAATCACTAAGAATGTGTACATGTATGTACTTATTTGCCCAAGTAATTACAGGCAGATCTAGAATTTGTGCTAAATAATTACTTTCCAGAATTAATACTCCAGTGAATGATTTTAATACTTCTGTTAAGGATTCGTACTACTCGACGGAATGGAGCAGCAGTTTTAAAACTATAGCAAAAGCACCTGCAGGTGAAGATCTTCTATTTATTAATTTCCAGTTATACTTTTGTTTCATCGTTCTCTGCACCGCAGATTACCGTGCGAACCAGATAAAGATTCTTAAATTGTTTTTCTAGTTTGTTTGAAAAGTAACATTTCTAAACAATCAGCTAAAGACAAAACACACATGGGTTTTCTTATACCGCTGATTATTCTGGCTTTATGTTTTCTGGTTTCACTTGGTGTTATTGTGTACCAACGTCGTCTTCTTCGAAATAAAGATGCGAATCATGGATATGAAACCTCAAAGCAGACGAACGAAATGAAAGAGTTTGGTAAGTTTAAAGTTTTCGAAGTGGTAAACTAAGTTGCCATTACTTGGTTACTTCAGCATAATGATTAAGTTTAGATATTAAGAAAAAAATATTTGTTTGTCATCATGCAGGAAAATATAAGTTATGGAAAGTTTAGTAAAGAAAAGTTTGAAAAAATCAGTAGTTGTCATAACATTCGTAGCTACTTTTTTACACTTCCCTATACTCGTGCATGATTATAGGCAATGGAAAAGTAATAATGTGTTATAGATAGAGTATAATCGTGTAAAACTTTCAAAAAAAATTGATTGTACAAATTATTGCTAGATTCTAGAAAAAACAAAAGAGCAAAGTATGATCAAAGAACTCAAAATGATGAGACTGTTTACGAGACTCCAGATGATGTTATTGAAGAAATTGAGCGAAACGAGGGTGCACGTTCACGTGGAACAGAAAAAGGACAAGAATCATCGAACTACATGTCGTTACAAGACAAAAAAGAACCAGCAAACGTTTATCAGGCATTGCAACCCTCCGTCACAAACGATAATCAACGTCACACTAAGGAGGGTGGTCAATCAGTGGAATATCAAAATCCTGCTTTCAATGCAGATTTCAGTGGTGAATAGTTATTCGAGAAACAAATTCTACAAATATTATAATATAGACATAGTCATACATGCATTGGCATTTCTTAGCATTACATACACATGAAAAAATTCTCTCAACATAATTTTAGTAATGTATACTATATTTGTCGGGTTTAATTTGACTGTGTATACAATGAACAAGAAGGAATTTCGTTTTAGCCAACCAGCAAGTTTGTTTACATTTTCAGTAACCCAATCAGAATGCATAAACTTTGATAAGAAGTACAATACATATCATTTTACATGAAGTACTAAAAATTTAGGCATTCTGATTGGCTTTGCTTAAAAAATGTAACCAAATATGGTGATTAGTTGTAAACAAAATTCCTCGTTGTTTATACAATGACAATATAGTCCACAGACTCGCGGTAACTCGTTACGTTCGTTCGTGTAAAGGCAACACTTAAGGCCATTTTATACAGTGCAATTTTTCCTGGAATGCAATTCTTCTTTTGAGAGATGTAAATTTGGCAACTACCAAACTTGTCTTTATTGCACTCCGTGACGTTTCTTACACTTACATTTCGAAGACTTCTTCGACACAATTAAACGCAAAGCACAAACTATATAGAAAATTTGTCAGAGTTAATGATATATACGCAAGGAAATATTCTGGTAGTCTTTTAGCGCCGCAAAATTCGCCATGTGAGTGAATTTACATAATATTCGTTTTCGGAATTTGATGCATCGCGAATAGTCGATGAAAGAGTCCACGGCCCACGGATATAATATCGCTAGTACGTATTTTGCACTGAATGGAATGAATGAAAATTTTTTATAATGAGGTAAATATAAGCGATCAATATTAAATTTCCAAGGGATCGTATTTATCTGTGTATTCAATATTCGAATATATAAAACACATTTTCAATATTTTCAATGGTATTGTGATTAACGGATAAGATTGTTTATTTTTCTTCAGATAATATAATACAGGCATAAAACTAAAAAGCAAGACTCAAAACGTTAAAGCACCGGGATCGAGGATCAACGTTAAAGAGCTCATCCTAATCTCGAAACGAAAGCCAGCGATCGATCGGGGGAAGCTTATCCTCGTGGAGAACAACGGAGCTAGGCTCTGGTGACGAGGATGTGTAGAGCTATATTTGCTAATACGTTCATCGTGCACCACCAATTAAAAACGTTTTTTCTTGAGGTTCACCACAGTGACGATGTAAAACTAACAGCTTCCGTCACAAAGAAGTTACGGTACATTTATACTATAATTATAGTGATAATTAATAATTTTCTCAGGCATAATAGTCCCGGAAGTGTTTTGCAGCTGAAACCTCGCTGATAGTATAGGAAGCGAGTACCTTTGTTTGCTCTGTTTAATGGTTGGACTTTACTGCGCAAATACGATATTTGAATTATACAGAATGATGTAGCATAGTACATGCAAAAGATAGCGAGTAGAGAGATGCTAAATAAGGTTTCTCGGCGGTCAGATTGTTATGTTGTGTAGACAAAAGGCTTAGTGTAATGTATGGAATCGAGGTCGACGTACAGGGTGATTAAGCGAATCATCACGAAAGCGGAATGTTTTAGTACCGGATTCATGTTGCTGTTTATACACGCAGCAACGAATCCGATAGAAAATGTACTCGGTTTTAAGCCGTATCCGGAAACTTTGAATGCGTAAAAGTTTGTGGAAACTTCGTATCCAGAAACATTTGAATCCGGAAAATTTTCTTGTGTAAACGCTTTGCACGACGAATCCGAAGAAATTCAAACGTGACGACCAAACAATTCTCCAAGAACAAGTAATGTAAGTTAAAACGGACAAATCCGCATACATGCAGAGACAACTAAAGTGTAGTGTAAACACCTGACGAATCCGATACATGTGTGTAACAATGAATCCGGATAATTTTACAAATCCGGAAACTTTCATTCTAGTGTAAACGCGGGGTCTAAGAAATGAAAACATTGTCTGCACTTTGCATAAAGTAGATTTCAACACCTATTATGCTTTTAGCCTCTACTCTCTAGTCTCTAGGATTTGAAGATATATTTCAACATTTCTTTTCACGACTACACAAGTTCAGTTGGGAATATCGATTACTTGTGAGAGAATTAAAGAAGTTGAAATGTGAATCAACGAACTCAATGATGGCTATAGAAATCCAAGTATTGTGCCATAACCCGATACCGGCTTGAATAGTGATTAGAATTAAAGTATTTTGTTTTGTACAGAAAAATGCGGAAGTATGACGACGTATTATTGAGCTATTTGTGTCAGTTGTCAGTTGTCAAAATGTCGTGGTTATTTTATCGATGGCTGCTTTTCTTTTATATATCAGTAATAACGATTCAAGGTAAGATATTTAGGTTTTATTGTAAAGTGTAAAGGCGGATTTCCACTTACAGCGAAATCGTTCGCTGGCGAAATATTTGCATATTTTCTTTTGAATTGAGAACACTCAAGTCGCACTAATTTTTTTATGCTGTTTAAATTCAAAAGAAAATATGCCAATATTTCGCTAGCGAACGATTTCGCAGTAAGTGGAAATCCGCCTTCTGCAGTCCACAGTATAATTCGTCATTCGATTCGTCGGCGGAAAAGTCGCCGGCACACGACATCAACTGGCGTACGCTATACTGGCCACAACTGACTTTTTGCTAAGCACGTAGGCTGACATAGCTCTGTTGTGCGCCAGCCTTAAATCCCATGCATGTAAATAAGTCCAGAAATTAACAGACCGCTTTCGCTTCTTTGGTCATGTCAATATTTGGAATCCTGACGCCTGCAATGTTTTGATCAATTTTCAGCATAGACGTTGTCTAAAGCCCCTAAAATCATGGAATGCTGGCATGCATTGCTTATAAATAAACGGTGGAATTTGGAACTGTCCTTATCTAAATCGTACAACGTCAATGTTCAGAACAGACAAATAGATCTAACAAGTAAAACCTTACGTAACCAAATATATGTATGCTTTTTTATCGTTTCATTGTAAGGGAAAGCTATTGTCTATATACGATTATAACAAAATATTATGCAATGTGTACGCTATCCGTTTAGCGGGGGGTAAAAACCCCTGGTAAAAACTCCGTGGAAACGTCGAGAAGTGTTTTGTCTATTTTAGGCATGCAGTTGTTATACCACATTTGATGCTAAGTTGAGTTTGAAAACGCTGCCACGCTGCTCCCTGGTTATATTGGGACGGTCAATAAAAGCCGGCGCACACTAGAGCTATGTGCTTAGCAAAAAGTCATTCGTGGCCATTGGCGTAAGCCAGTTGCTCTCGTGTGCGGGCGACTTTTCAGGCGACTTTGGTCATTCGCACCACTTACGGCAAATATCAAGCATGTTTGATAATTTCTGCCTCGCGTGCCGAAATCTTTCCGCGTGTGCGGCAAACTGAAAGCTATATCTGCTTATGGATTGTCTTAACAGCGCATGCGTTATATACGAAAGTAAACATCCAAGATAGCGGTGCAAACAAAGCAAAATGAATTGGTGGCTGAGGTCATATTGGAAGACAAACTGGTTGATCTTTGGCCAGAATACAGGTGTTTATACAATTTGAATTCTACAGATTTTAGAAACAGAGAGAAACGGGAATGCGTTATTGCAGAAATATAGCTAGTAAACTTTCTCAAACAGGTAATATAATTAATAGCACTTGGATAACGGTGTTTAGTCTAGTCCGACGCAACAGCAACAAAAAAAACAACACCTCTTCGTCTTCACTTTCATCCATAATTTTGTTTTTGCAATCTGTACGGCATCTTGGATGTTTACTTTCGTATATTACGCATGCGCTGTTAAGACAATCCATAAGCAGATATAGCTTTCAGTTTGCCTCACACGGAAAGATTTCGGCACGCGAGGCAGAAATTATCAAACATGCTAGATATTTGCCATAAGTGGCACGAATGACCAAAGTCGCCGGAAAAGTGGCCCGCACACGAGAGCAACTGGCGTACGCCAATGGCCACGAATGACTTTTTGCTAAGCACATAGCTCTAGTGTGCGCCGGCCTTGTTAGGATTAGGTTAAGGGTCAGATTTAATATATTATATAGCGCGATATTTTAGCTTGATCTGCTGCAGGGCAGTTGAATGAAATGATTTTTTTTTCTTTTCAAGGGTTTTTTCTCAGGCATACTCAGTCAAAAAAATGTATTGCAGTAGAAACTCCCGGCTTTCATGTTGATGACTATGCTGCGCGTTATTGGGCTGAAATGGTCAGCAACTGCTTGGGTGATACTGCGCTGTTTCGTTACCTCGATAACAATCTGTTGCATAATATCGAAACAGAAGGGAACATCGTGTCTCAATATAGTGATGGGAAGTACAAAAAACGTTTGTTTGTATATGATGGTAAAACTTCGGGTGCGAGAACTTATGCGAACAAAACAAAACATCGTATAAAACAAACATTTGGTGGATCTTTATCTCTTTACGAACTGAGTTATTGTATTCAGCCAAGTAGTGGACGATATGTTGACGTGAAAGATTCTTTATGCAGCGACACAGCAAAGCAAATGATTACTTTCGGTAAGTAAAATATTTTACACTTTTTTTTCTTTCAATACGTCAGTAAATTTTAATTTGCGTGACTTTTACAATGCTTATTTCTGACATCATTTCTTAAAAGTACTCCGTCATTGTACGCAAAAGGTGGGTCATTGACTGGTTTCTTTCGTTGTAAATGCTGTACATGCATGTATGTAACTCCGTAAATAAAAATATGGGTCGTCCTCAAAAAATAACCTAGGGTTACTGTCCGAGATTTGGAAGGCTGCTATCATCTGCGAAATTATGACACTGATTTAAAATTACCAAAACCAAGAACCAATTTTTTAAAACGCAGTTTCAATTACAGTGCGTCCAGTATGTGGAATAGTCTTCCGACAGAAGCGAAAAAAGCTACTTCAGTTAGACAATTTAAGCGCTCAATCTCAAATTCAACCTCATTTAATCTATGATATAAAATAAGTCATTATTCCTCCACACATTTATCTCTAATCTTGTAAATATTGTACTATCTTCCAATCTTGTAAATATTGTACGATGTTAGTATGTATTATTGTACTATCTCTATATTTTCTTTGAATTATTCACACGCCCCTCCTGGACTATCAAATATTATTAAAGTTGAGTGAGGCTAGCGTGTTTTAAATAAAGTGACGTATGTATGTATGTACAGTATGTCATTGCCCTGTATATTGGAATAGCTAGTAGAGAATTCAAACCGGTGCCTTTAGGTTTGTGTCGTCACCGACGTCACGCATATCGCATTACGCGCTGTTATCACTTTACCATCAATAAACCGTCCTACAAAACCCTATACTGTGTCATTGACGACACGAATGTACCTGTTTATTAACGTCTCTATTGTTAGGCTCAGTGATACAGTTCGGCGAAAGAATGAAATATGTTCATTGCGCCCCAATACAACGTATGGTGATCCACAAAGCACATTATGGCGACTTCAATAATAGCGGGACATTTGATATCAATGTAACTATTGATAAGAAGTGTAGTCGACAAGCAAGTTGTCAAGTGAAATCTCTTTGTGGTGGAAACAGATCTTGTGAACTGACCATTGACAATAATTTACTGTCCCCATACTGCTCTGATACTAAAAAAGAACTTTATATCGAGTACACTTGTGTGGATAACTATATGAATCCCATAAAAGCAGGTATTATGCGTTATCGTAAAGTCTTTTAATTAAATGACTGCTTTGAGTGCTTTTAAATTGAGTGTTTTTCAACGGGCATAGGCTATATTGGGGAAACTGAAGTCCTTTTAGATTTCATGTTAGAATTAGCCCATGCAGTGATAGAAAAAAACAAATTTTGTGTTTGCCATGTGTAAAATTCGCTCAAAATTTTTATATTTTTTTTGGGCAGCAATTTTTTTCAAATGTCTGATACAGGCACGCCGCATCATCGATGTTGCGTTTGTTGGTTTGTTCGTGATGACATGTTATGAAATGAAATGTTTGTTTGAAGGGACTGATATACATTGTTTGTTTCAGCTCCCGACATAAGATTATCAAAGTCACCGAGCGAAGGTTTCATTGAAATAAAGATTGGTTCCACTTGGAAAAAAGTGAAAGAGGAAATCTGGGATATCACTCGTGAAAAATCGCTGTGTCAGCACTTCGGGTTTAATGAGACACTTGGGAGCGGTAGTAAAACTCAGGGAATTAAAGCAGGTCTAGAATTCGTAAGTGGTGACTTGTGTTATGACGTACCTCAAAACGAGAGATGCTGTGTCCATCTTTATCCCTCTATAACAACGTCAACAGTTGATGCACCATATGTAACATGTGAGTAGATGTGATCAAGCCATTCTAGCTAATTTCATCCTAAAAACAGACAACATAACCTTTTAGTCTTGTTCAGCTTGCTGACCTTTAAAAAAATGTTCTCTGTTTTAGGTAAAACTTGCGAGAACCCATTATTACAGAACAAAACTAAGCTTCCAGACGCGATATTTTCTGGAAGTGGTTCCACTGACAATACCACGTACAAAGAAGCGAGATTTTCTAGCGATGGTTGGTGTCCAACAGAGTCTGGAGACAAATATCTTATGATTGACCTTCAAAACGAATATCACATAACACGAGTTATTGTTATGTGTGATAAAAATCAAACAAAATGGGGTGGATCATATTCATTGAAATACAGTCATGATGAAAGTTTGGTAGACGGTAGTAGTGGTTTACAGGTTAGTACGTGAATATCTTTGATACATGATTAATATACCACTGTAAGAATGGGAAATAATTTATATAAATAATGCCAATGTCAAGATTAATGCCAACCGCTTTAAAATACACAAACAAACGAATCGTTGTAACCGCAATGCCATGCACTTTTTGGACTGACTATAGGAACAGATGAGGGAAATATATTGCGGTAAAACCTAGAATTTATACAATATATTAACTACTGTAATTTTTACGGTATCAAAGAAACTGCAACAAGATAAGAATCAAAACAATCGTGTAACGTAATCTTAACTAAAGTGATTCATTTTTTTCAAAACTTCTTGCATAGATAAATGGTAATCAAAACGGTTATCAAGCATCGGCGACAGACATCGACATTTATAATGTCAGATATATAAAGTTAGAGTCAAACGGGGGAACAAAATTTTGTCTTAGAATAGAAGTGTGTGGTGAAGGTGAGTTGGTAGAATCTTTAATCGCCAGAAACCTTTTAATTTACTTTTTGATTTTAGCAAGAGAAGGGAGAAATGAGGTAGAGAAGGTTTTGTAAATACAGCAACCGAAAGATTTTACTATAAGATATTTTTTCAGTTTAAATTCTCTCAGCTCAAGCATGTTCACCTGCTGTAGTATAAAGCGAATAAACGTTTTGGTATTCTCGTTCCAGTCCAAACGCCTGCTCCCGTACAAAGTATTGTCGCCGAACCATCGTCCTATTCTGTTAATCTATCCTGGACAATGCCAGTGGCTAAAAACTCTTCTTATATTACACATTTCATCATTTACTTGAACGGCACAAAGAGAAAAAGAATATCTCGTGTACAACATGGAAATAATTTCATTCTTCGAGGTCTAAAACCTAACACTTATTATAAAGTTGGCATAATGTCCCAGGATGGATATTCAAAAAAGTCCATAGCGGTCTACAAAAGTTATAAAACTAAAAGAGCAGGTAAAAATAAAGATGCCAAGTCTGGACCTGGTTGGGCTTAATTATTTAGTGAGCCACTCTACCTGTTGCTTTTACTCCAACTTCTACGCTTTAGTTTCAAGTCAGCTTTAGTACGTTTGTAGTAAATTTAGATTGTTGATTTAGAAACTGACTGCATGTCTCCGTTTTCCCCTATTACGTCATCTTTATTTGGTTTTGCACGCTAATAATAAAGGCTTAGTATACTGTCCTTTCTACTTCAACACTGCTATTGTGAAGGTTGTATTGCAGCAATGACAATATTTTGCACAAGTGTATATTTTCCCTGTTGACACTGAAAGTGAGTCAAAATAAAATTTTTGAATATTCAATCGTAAATTATGATTAGGCATCCTTCCGATCATGATTTAAGATGTGTTTTGGGCTTTTTTATCCACCCTCTAAGAATGAGGATCTTAAGTTTGCATGATCTGTATTAAAGAGAATTTTAAAAAACTCATTTTTATTCTTCCGTTGTTCAGGTTTTTTTCTTAGACACACTAAGTCAGGAAAGTGTCTCGCAGCTAAAACTCCAACCTTTAGCCATAATAGCTATGGCACCCGTTATTGGGCTGAAATGGTCACCAACTGCTTGGATGATCTTGCCCTGTTCCGTTACCTGGATAACGAAGTGTTGCATAATATCGAGACAGAAGGGAACGTCGTGTCTGATTATCCTCATTACAATAGTCGTTTGCTTATATATGACGGGAACAATAAGCGTGGAAGAGATTATGCAAACAGCACAAAACATCGTATAAAACAAACAGTTGGTGGTTCTCTATATCTTTACGATGTGAATGATTGTGTTCAGCCTAGTGTGCAGTATGTTGACGTGAAAGATACTTCATGCACCGAAGAAGCAGCACAAAAAATTACTTTCGGTAAGCAAAATTACTTTGCAATTGAACTTATACATTGGGTCGTTTTTTCCTGTTATAAGTGCTACATACATTCTGTATAGTCTATAAGTTGTAATCAGAAGGGGAATCCTTTAAACCGACTGCTCACTGTTATCTTGCTGTTTAGTTGATTTAAAAATCTTTTGCCGGCCTTCTAAAATGGCACCGTGTAAACTAGCACAGATTGCGTCGGGAGATGATTAAAGAGAGAGGACTAAACCAGTGCCTTTTTAAGGATTTCTTCGTCGCGGGGAATGACAAAAGAGACCTTTTGTCACGATTGAGAGGGAAAGGGGAAATAAAGGGAAATATCTTTTTCATTGGGGGGGGGGGCGAAAGTCCATCAGTGAGAACGGAAGAGGGACTGAGGGTTATAACTGGGGGGCAGTTTTTTTATCTCCAGGCATATCGCATTAAGGCGGATTTCCATTCGGTGCAAAATATCGCGCGATCGACTTTATATGATCGCTTTCTTTTGAAATGCAAACAGTCAAGCGGAATTAATCCCATTAGATCAGCTTGAATTAAAACATTTTAAAAGAAAGCGATCGCAAAAAATCGATCACGCGACATTTTGCACTGAATATGAATCCGCCTTTACGCATCGCATTACTGGCTTGTGCGAAATTACTTTATTGCAAAAAATCAGAGAACGTTCTATGGGCCGAGTGTCTCTTCTGTTTGTTTCCAATATGACATGAATGTGCATTTTTTATAAACGTGCCCATTGTTAGGTTCAGCGACTCAGTACGGCGACAAAATGAAAGATGTTCATTGTTCTCCAATACAACGTATGGTGATCCACAAAGCTCATTATGGAAATTTCATTGATGCTGCAACATTCAATGCCAATGCAAATATTGATAAGAAATGTAGTGGACAAGCAAGTTGTGAAGTGAAATCTCTTTGTGGTGGAAACAGATCTTGTGAACTGACCATTGACAATAATTTACTGTCATCACAACATTGTCCTGATACTACAAAAGAACTTTATATCGAGTACACTTGTGTGGATAATTATATACGTCCCATTACAACAGGTGGGCTATGATGCGTTATGGTTCAATCTTTTTGATTTTATATTACTATAAAAAGATATCCAATGATAGAAAAAAATCAAATTTTGTGATTCCATGCATAAAAATCGTTCTAGTAGAAATCAACCTTAGGACTGTTTTTGACGTCGCTCAGGTTTCTTTTCATTTGTTACAAGTCGACTGATTCGGATCCATTTGATCCGGTCATTTATTCGAAAAATTTAGCCTCATGGTGAACTGCCTTCCTCTAAAAATGTTCCTTGCACGAAATTTCAGATGGAGGAAGTTGGGATCTCTGGTACAAAAGCGAAATTTTCGGAATAATAACGCTTGTTTGAAATGATATACATTGTTCTACAGTTTTAGCTCCCGACATAAGATTATTAAAGTCACCGAGCGAAGGTTTCATTGTCTGCAAGCTACAAGACTTTCCAAAAAGATAGTAAATATATTCGAAATTATATACACTTTATTAGGTATTTTGTTTGTTTCAGCTCCCAACATAAGATTATCAAAGTCACCAAACGAAGGTTTCATTGAAATAAAGAATGCTTCCACTTGGAGAAAAGTGAAAGAAGAAATCTGGGATATCACTCGTGAAAAATCGCTGTGTCATCACTTCGGGTTCAATGGGACACTGGGGAGCGTTAGTAAGACTCAGAAAATTATAGAAGGTGAAGCATTCGTAAGTGGTGACTTATGTTACGACGTACATCAAAACGAGAGATGCTGTGTCAATCTTTATCCCTCTGTAGCAATATCAAAAGAGGATGCACCATATGTAACATGTGAGTAGGATTTTGATCAAATCTTTTTAATGAATTTCATCCTAAAAACAGACAACATAACCGTTTGGTTTCGTTCAGCTTGCTGACCTTTTAAAAACTATACTCTGTTTCAGGTAAAATTTGTGAGAACTCATTATTACAGAACAAAACTAAGTTTCCAGACGCGATATTTTCTGGAAGTGGTTCTACTGACAATACCAAGTACAAAGAAGCGAGATTTTCTAGCCATGGTTGGTGTCCAACAGAGTCTGGAGACAAATATCTTAAGATTGACCTTCAAAACGAATATCACATAACACGAGTTATGGTTATGGGTGATAAAGATCAAACAAAGTGGAGTGGATCATATTCATTAAAATACAGCCATAATGAAAGTTTGGTAGACGGTAGTAGTGGTTTACAGGTTAGTACAGTATCTCTGATACGTGATTAATATACCACTGTAAGAATGGGAAATATATAAATTAATGCCATTGTCAAGATTAATACCAACCGCTTTAAAATACTCAAACAAACGAATCGTTGTAGCAGCAATGCCCTGCACTTTTTGGACTGACTATAGGAACAGATGAAAGAAATATATTGCGGTAAAACCTAGAATTTATAGAATATACTAACTACTGTTATTTTTACGGTATCAAAGGAACTGCAACAAGACGAGAAAATAATCAAGCAACGTAATCTTAACCAAAGTGATTCATTTTTTTCAAAACTTCTTCTATAGATAAATGGTAATCAAAACGGTTATCAAGCATCGGCAACAGACAGCGACATTTATAATGCCAGATACATAAAGTTGGAGCCGAACGGAGGAACAAAATTTTGTCTTAGAATAGAAGTATGTGGTGAAGGTGAGTTGCTAGAATCTTTAATCGCCGGAAACCTTTAAATTTACCTGTTGATGTTAGCAAGAGAAGAGAGAGATGAGGTAGAGAAGGTTACAATACGGCACAAAAAATAAACCTAAAGAATTTGCTTGATAAGATTTTTTTTCAGTTTAAATTCTCTCAGCTCAAGCATGTTCACCTGCCGTAGTATAAAGCGAATAAACGTTTTGTTATTCTCGTTCCAGTCCAAACGCCGGCTCCTGTACAAAGGATTGTCGCCGAACCATCGTTCTATTCTGTTAATGTATCGTGGACAATTCCAGTGGCTAAAAAGTCTTCTTATATTACACATTTCATCATTTACTTGAACGGCACAAAGAGAAAAAGAATATCTCGTATACAATATGGAAATAATTTCATTCTTCGAGGTCTGAAACCTAACACTTATAAAGTTGGTATAATGTCCCAGGATAGATATTCAAAAAAGTCCATAGCGGTCTACAAAAGTTATAAAACTAAAAGAGCAGGTAAGAATAAAGATGCCAAGTCTGAACCTGGTTGGGCTTATAATTATTGAGTGAGCCACTCTACCTGTTGCTTTTACTCCTACTTTTACGCTTTAGTTTAAAGTCAGCTTTAGTACGTTTGTGGTAAATTTAGATTGTTGATTTAGAAACTGACTGCATGTCTCCGTTTTGCCCTATTACGTCATCTTGATTTGTTTTTTCACGCTAATAATACAAGCTTAGTGTACTGTCCTTTCTACTTCAACACTGCTATTTTGAAGGTTGTATTGCATCAATGAAAATGTTTTGCACAAGTGTATAAAGAACACCGGAAATACGGTAGTAATTCAACATATTTGCAACTAACCGCACTTCTAAAAATCATGTTCTAGTTTTCCCTGTCGACACTAAAAGTGAGTTAGAATAAAATTTTTCGATCATGATTTAAAAGGTGTTTTTGGCTTTCTTATCCACCCTCAAGAATGAACATCTTAAGTTCGTATGATCTGTATTAGAGAGAATGTTAAAAAACGCATTTTATTCTTCCGTTGTCAAGGGTTTTTTCTTAGACACACTCAGTCAGGAAAGTGTCTCGCAGCTGAAATTCCCACCTTTAGCCATGATAGCTATGCCTCCCGTTATTGGGCTGAAATGGTCACCAACTGCTTGGATGATTTGCGCTGTTCCGTTACCTGGATAACGAAGTGTTGCATAATATCGAGACAGAAGGGAACGACGTCGTGTCTGAATATGGAAGATACAACAATCGTTTGCTTATATATGACGGAAAAAATCAGGCTGGGAGAGATTTTGCAAACAGCACAAAACATCGCATAAAACAAACAGATGGTGGATCTCTATATCTTTACAATGTGGGTGATTGTGTTCAGCCTAGTGTGCAGTATGTTGACGTGAAAGATACTTCATGCACCGAAGTAGCAGCACAAAAAATTACTTTCGGTAAGCAAAATTACTTTGCAATTGAACTTATACATTGGGTCGTTTTTTCCTGTTATAAGTGCTACATACATTCTGTAGTCTATAAGTTGTAATCAGAAGGGGGATCCTTTAAACCGACTGCTCACCGTTATCTTGCTGTTTAGTTGATTTAAAAATATTTTGCCGGCCTTTTAAAATCGCTCGGTGTAAACTAGCACAGTTTGCGGGGGGGGGGGGGAGAGTTTAAAGAGAGAGGACTAAACTAGTGCCTTTTTAGTGATTTTTCGTCGGGGGAGGGGGTGACAAAAGGGACCTTTTGTCATGATTTAGAGGGAAAGCGGAAGTAAAAGAAAATATTCCATTCACTCGGGAGGGGGCGAAAATCCATCAATGAGAACGGAAGAAGAGCTAGGGGTTTATAACCTGGGGTCCCAGTTATAAAGTTGAGAAGGCCCTGGCCTAACTAATGGAGCATTCCTTTTAACTTGTACTTTTCGTGCTCTTCATTTTTCCCATTCTCTTGATGTTCATGTAATGATAATTACGAAACACTATGGATAGAGAAAATCTATAGATAGGGGTAATACCTAGTGTTAAACTTTATGTCATCTCTGTACGGGGAATATCCTGCTGCGCTGATCATGTCAGACGGAGCCTTTTATTTTTTATCGCCAGGCATATCGCATTATGCATCGCATTACTGGCTTGTGCGACATTAATTTATTGCGAAAAATCAGAGCACGTTCTATGGGTCGAGTGTCTCTTCTGTTTGTTTCCAATATGACATGAATGTGCATTTTTTATAAACGTCTTCATTGTTAGGTTCTGTGACTCAGTACGGCGACAAAATGAAAGATGTTCATTGTTCTCCAATACAACGTATGGTGATCCACAAAGCTCATTATGGAAATTTCATTGATGCTGCAACATTCAATGCCAATGCAAATATTGATAAGAAATGTAGTCGACAAGCAAGTTGTGAAGTGAAATCTCTTTGTGGTGGTAACAGATCTTGTGAACTGACCATTGACAATAATTTACTCTCGTCACAATATTGTCCTGATACTACAAAAGAACTTTATATCGAGTACACTTGTGTGGATAGTTATACGAATCCCATAACAACAGGTATGATTTTATATTACTATAAATTGCCTAATGATAGAAAAAATAAAATTTTGTGATTCCATGTATAAAAATCGTTCTAGTAGAAGTCAACTTTAGGACTGTTTTTGACGTCGCTCAGGTTTCTTTCATTTGTTTGAAGTCGACTGATTCGGATCCAGTTGATCCTGATCGTTTAATCGAAAAATTTCGCCCGATGGTGAACCGCCTTCCGCTAAAAATATTACTCGCGCACGAAATTCCTCGCAATTTCAGATGGAGGAAGTTGGGATCTTTGATACAAAAGCAAAATGTTCGGATAATAACGCTAATTTGAAATGATATACATTGTTCAACAGTTTTAGCTCCCAACATGAGATTATCAAAGTCACCAAACGAAGGTTTCATTGAAATAAATGATGGTTCTGCTTGGAGAAAAGTGATAGAAGAAACCTGGGACATCAGTGTTGAAAAATCGTTGTGTCAGCACTTGGGATTTAAAGGGACCGTGGGGAGCATTGTTAGGACTGAGGGAATCGAGCTAGGTCGTGAAATTGCAAGTGGTGACTTATGTTATGACGTACCTCAAAACGAGAGATGTTGTGTCCACCTTAATCCCTCTGTAACAACAACAACAGTTAAGGCGCCATATGTGAAATGTGAGTATATAGGATGTTATTAAAATGATTTTAGTATTCATCCGGCTTAAACACAAATAACACGATAATCACGTGTCAAATCAAAAAACCGTTCTCGTTTTAGGCAAGATATGTGAGACTGCATTATTACAGAACCACACCAAGTTTCCAGACGCGATATTTTCTGGAAGTGGTTCTTCTGACGATACCAAGTACCAAGAAGCGAGGTTTTCTAGCGATGGTTGGTGCCCAACAGAGTCTGGAAAAAAATATCTTAAAATTGACCTTCAAAACGAATATCACATAACTCAAGTTGTGGCTATGGGTGATAAGGCCCAAATAGGTTGGGGTGAATCATATTCTTTGAAATACAGTCATGATAAAAGTTTGGTGGATAAAAATCGTGCAATAAAGGTAGTGATAATAGGCATTTTAACGTGACACTAAAATTCGTATTCGTCCTTAACAATTAGCTGTCTCGATGTTGGGAAAACTTGACCATGACAATTGAAGCATGAAATGTAAACTAAGCTGTCGAAATCCTGTATAGTGTTCATACTTTCTGATGTGAGTTAAAGTTTTCGGTTACTGGGTTCGTGTAAGATCTTTTGAACTCTATTGTATGCTACAAATATTCCACTTTCAGGTGATAGGAAATCAAAACAGTCATCAAGCATCGACTACAGACGTTGATATATACAATGCGAGATATATAAGGATAAAACTAAATGCAACAACACTCTTTTGTCTGAGAATAGATCTCTGCGGTGAAGGTAAGGTTTCACTACTGTTTTTATAAATCCTACCGAAAAAACAATAGATCAGAATCTTAATCTTGGATTTTTCTTTAAGTTTAATGTATATAATTGCAGTGCTCTGTTTCTTTAGCCCAAACTCCAGCTAAAGTAACGAAGTTTATGATCACACCATCTGATTATTCTGCCCATCTGTCTTGGAACATACCAGGTCCTAATGAATCTTCGTACATAACACATTATGTTATTTATTTGAACGGGACCGAAGTGCGTAAAATATCTCGTGCAATGTATGGTAGTCAGTACACTCTTCAAGGACTTGAACCATACAAGAACTATACTGTTGGTATACAGACACAGGATGGTAATTCTCAGAATTCCTGGGTGGAATACAAAACCTTCACGACCAAAGAAGCTGGTAAGCATATAGGGAAATAAAGTATTGTTTTGAAATTATTGAGATATCTCGGTGTGGTTTTATGAAGAGAAAGCATAGAACGGCATAACTTCTCAACTATACGCTTATATATTCTCCCCCCCCCCCATTTTGGGATGTACAATCACCACAAATGTGTACATTGCGTAACGCTAGAAAATTCAAATTGAACAGAACGCTGATTTCTCAACAGAAAACATCCAGCGTTCCATATTAAGTTCATATCCAATGAGCTGTTCATATCCAAACACTGTTCCTTGTTTTAGTGAAGATATGCGAGAATGCATTATTACAGAACCACACCAAGTTTCCAGACGCGATATTTTCTGGAAGTGGTTCTACTGACAATGCCAAGTACAAAGAAGCGAGGTTTTCTAGCGATGGTTGGTGTCCAACAGAGTCTGGAGACAAATATCTTAAGATTGATCTTCAAAACGAATATCACATAACACGAGTTATGGTTATGGGCGATAAAGATCAGACGAAGTGGAGTGGATCATATTCATTGAAATACAGTCATAATGAAAGTTTGGTAGACGGTGGTAGTGGTTTACAGGTTAGTACGTGAGCATCTCTGAAACGTGATCAATATTCTGCTGGTTATCAAGCTTAATTTGGAGACTGCAATTATAATTTCTTTCCAAAAGTACTGACTCGGACGTAGATAAAAATCTCTTGCTTTTAAGCGATATTCTCTACATTTATCCTATGAAATAAGAAAGTGTGTTTTTTCCTAAATCCTCTTTTAGATAACAGGAAACCTATACAGCTTTCAAGCATCGACTACAGACATTGATATTTATAATGTGAGATATATCAAGTTACAATCAACTGGAAGCACAGACTTTTGTCTAAGAATAGAGCTCTGCGGAGAAGGTGCGGCTTTTTTACAAGTTACTTGTCATTTTACTTGTCAAAGTTTCATCAAACTGAATTAACTCCATCTTTCTCCCAGTCCAATCTCTGGCTCCTGTTCAAAACGTTGTTGCTAAACCATCAAATTTCTCTGTTCATCTGTCATGGACAATACCAGCACCTGAGGCATCCACTTTTATCACACATTTCATCATTTACTTAAACAGTACCGAGATCAAAAGAATATCGCGCGCATATTATGCAAATCAATACATTCTTCGAGAGCTCACACCAAACACTAATTATGTTGTTGGCATAAAGACACAGGATGATCAACTAAAGAATACTCAGACAGTAGTTTACCACAAGTTCAAGACCAAAGAAGCTGGTATGCCTAATGTTGGGAGGCTTCTGATTGTTTTCTAAATATTTCAAATTGAAATAATTGTTTTTATTCTTTACTATCATATAGTTCCAAGTGGAACTCCACGCAATGTTATGATTAAATTTCGTAGTAAAAACTCTCTCGAAATATCTTGGAGAGCTCCTAATAAGATATTTTGGAACGGTGAATTGGTGGGATATCAGATTTGTTTTTCTATAAAGGAAAATGATGAAAGTCCGAAATGTTCAAACATAAAAGTTTTGTCCACCTTAACATACGTTATTTCTAATCTTATTCCTTCAACAAAATACTTTGTGACAGTCTCGGCTGGTACAAAAATTGGTTTTGGAAACAAAAGCTCAGAAATAAGTGAGATAACAAATGGAGGTAAAGAAAATAAGAAAGGACTTTTTAAGGAAGCGTACAGCATGGCAGAAGAACTGTCGAATATGCACTATTTCATCACGTGTAAAAATTGTGAATTTTTTACTCCAAAGTGAAATTAACATGTGTTATTTTATGATATAGAGCCTGTGAACCCTGTTGTGATGTCCCACTTTGATGTTGGTTTAACGATACCTAAGGCAGCGCCCTATATAAGGTGCGTGTACATTTCAGGCGTAACATTTTGTCGAAGCAAGTGTGTGAACAACAGTCATGTTTTTCCATTCAGAGAAGTACTGATTATTGTTCAAAGAGCCACGTCAAGTAGTCAAACACCTAGTGAAGACACAAAAACAAGTAAACTCGGACCATACCGATCAAACACTCAAGATCTTTATATCACTGCATATTTGAGAGCAGACGTTCTCCCTTTGTCGTTCGTGATCGGTGATGGCAAGGAATACAACTATGAAAACGTAACATACGTTAACCAACCTCTTCAACCAAACACAAGTTACAACGTGTTCTTGAGATTCTTTGAAAGCCAGGTAGCTAACTAAACGAATGTGATAACATGCATGTATGTATAAATAATATATTTGTTTTCATTGTATCACGGAGTTAACTACATGTTTTTCGTCTAGAATTCCTACTACTCCACAGGGTGGAGCGAAAGTGTAAAGACGAAGGTAACCCCAGGTGAAAAATTATGAATACACAAGTTTGTTGAAATAATTCATTGCAGCTGTAAGTTTACGTGTATAATTCTAAACGCTTTAAAGAGGCCTTGATTTCGAGTGGAATTATACATTCTTCAAATTCAAGCCAGGAACAGTGGAAGGAAAAATGAGTCAACTATACATTGGTCCTCCGGCAGGAATCGACAGATACTTAGCTTAATTCACAGCCTTAAAACTATTGGATTTGGTTCACTATTTGATTCACTAATGTGTTTTTCGTTCAAAAAAGGACCCAGTGGACCTCCACTGGATGTTTCTTTGAAATCGCGTGGTAAATACACATTGGAAGTATCGTGGGAGGCTCCTGAAGAAAGTTCAAGAACTGGAGAATTGATTGGATATCAAGTTTGCTTTTATACCAACGAGACTCTTTTAGAATGCTTTGTGCTGGAAAACACGAATGTGCTTGCACTTACTCTGAAGAAGCTTCAGCCTTCTACGAAGTACTTTGTGACGGTTGCAGCGAGCACAAAAGCTGGTTACGGAGAGAAAAGCTCGGTAGTCAGTAAGATAACCAATGGAGGTAAGAAAGACTGCAGTATATAGTTCACATGCATTATCACCAAGCAAGTTTTAGTATAATTTAACTTAAATGCATATATACTTTGAATCTATTATTCATGCTACTATTTTATTGTTTCTAGAGCCGTTGAATCCTCTCTCAACTTCCTATTACACTCTCACGTTAAACATCCCCAAAGCAGCAAACTATATTCGGTAGGTATTTTATGAAACTTGCAAAATGTATGTTCAGAATTACATGTACAGGCGTCGGGTCAACGTCCATTGAAAGCAAGCAATAATAAATAAATAAACTGTATATGATGTGTTTGGCATTTGAGTCTGACAGAACCAGAAAGCTATATATCCTGTTGACACATACAGCAACCCGTTTGAAGCTTATCATTTGTACAACTCTAGGATCCTTGTAATGAATAATAATTTTATACCTTAATTATGACCAAATATTTTCCATAAATTTAGGCAAGTGATGGTGATCGTTCAAAAAGCCGCCAGCAGTTCACTACAAAGCGAAAATATTGAAACAAGTAAACTCAAGGCATATCAGACGAACACCCAAGATCCTTATGTTACTGCTTTTTTAAAAACTGATGATCTTCCTTTGATGTTTGTGATCGGCGATGGCAAAGAATATAATTTTGAAACAGAAAAATACTTTAACCAACCTTTGACAACCAATTCGAGTTATATCGTGTTTTTGAGATATTTTGAGAGTCAGGTAAATGAGTAAGAAAATAAATATGATGTTAATGATTTGAAATAAGGTGTTTCAAAATAATTATTGAATCACTAAAATGTGTACATGTATGTACATATTTGCCCAAGTAATTACACGCAGATCTAGAATTTGTGCTAAATAATAGACCCTTTGCATGTTAGACTACTTTTTGATCTGTGCAAAATAATCCAATCAAATCACCACAGCTGAAAAGAGCGTACCAAAATTAGTAAAAATGCAAAGTTTGGTTGCGAAATGTCGTAAAATACGGAAAATATAGCCTTGCAAATTTGTATAATTTTGTTTAACGCAGGCAAAAATTAAGTTACCGTTTTGGGCCCGAATGTGGTAACATTTTTCGTGCGTAAAAAAAAGTATACAAATTTGCAAACTTTGCAAGGCCATATTTCCCGTATTTTACGACATTTCGCAACCAAACTTTGCATTTTTGCTAATTTTGGTACGCTCTTTTCAGCTGTGGTGATTTGATTGGATTATTTTGCACAGATCAAAAAGTAGTCTAACATGCAAAGGGTCTAGTGCTTTCCAGAATAAATATTCCGGTGAATGATTTTAATACTTCTGTTAAGGATTCGTACTACTCGACGGAGTGGAGCAGCAGTTTTAAAACTCTAGCCAAAGCACCTGCAGGTAAATATCTTCTATTTATTACTTTATTTATCTTCTGTTATTTCATTAATTTCCAGTTATACTTTTGTTTCATTGTTCTCTGCACCGCAGACTAACGTGCGAGCCAGATAAAGATTGTTAAATAATTTTTGTAGTTTGTTTGAAATGTAACATTTCTAAACAATCAGCCGAAGACAAAACACACATGGGTTTTCTTATACCGCTGATTATTCTGGCTTTATGTTTTCTGGTTTCACTTGGTGTTATTGTGTACCAACGTCGTCTTCTTCAAAGTAAAGATGTGAATCATGGTAAGTTTAAAGTTCACGAAGTGTGAACTAAGTTGCCATTTGCTTGGTTACTTCAGCATAATGATTGAGTTTAGAGATGAAGAAAAAAAGATTTGTTTGTTACCATGCAGGGAAATATGAAATAAGGAAAGTTTGGTAAAGAAAAGTTTGCGGAAAAAAATTCACTAGTTGTCATATCATTCGTAGCTACTTTTTAACACTTCCCTATACTCGTGCATCATTATAGGCAATGGAAAAGTAATAGGGGGTTATAGATGGAGTATAAACGTGTAAAACTTAAGAAAAACTTTTTGTATAAATCATTGCTAAATTCTCATGTAACTTCATAGATTTTATTTCAAAAGATCCGAGAACAAACAAAAGAGCAAAGTATGATCAAAGAACTCAAAATGATGAGGCTGTTTACGAGACTCCAGATGATGTTATCGAAGAAATTGGGCGAAATGAGGGTACACGTTCACGTGGAACAGAAAAACAACAAGAATCATCGAACTACATGTCGTTACAAGACAAAAAAGAACCAGCAAACGTTTATCAGGCATTGCAACCCTCCGTCACCATTGATAATCAACGTCATACTAATGGGGCTGGTCAGTCAGTGGAATATCAAAATCCTGCTTTCAATGCAGATTTCAGTGGTGAATAGTTATGCGTGGAGAACAAACTCGTCAAAAGAAAGTCTGAAATTGATAATTTGATCTGGCGTAATATAAATTTTAAAATTCTTTCTTGACTAATTTGAAGTTGCAAAAAATTGTTTTGAAGGTCGACACGCCTCCATCTTTATTGTAAATTGGAATTGAAATAACTAAAAAATTTAAAAATCCTATACACGAACCTGCTCAGGAATTTATCACACGCTTCGTTTGATGTCGGGTAGCCAGGATCATTCATGTAAACAGACCCATAGGGAGAAATTGCCGCATTTTTGTTGTGCGGATGGTTTCAATGAATAATTAACAATCCGTAACAAAGAAACAAGCTATATATTGTCATGCTAAATGTCTTTGCTTTGAAAACGCCTGAAAGTTGAATTAACCCAAATTTAGGATCGTCGGTAAAGTCATGACATGCGGAAGTTCAAGGAGCATTAGTGATTTATCATCTTTCGTCTAAACTCAAATCGCTCGGTAAGATGTCTTGGTTATTTCATCGATGGTTAGTTTTATGTGGTGTGTCATTGCTGGTGATAAAAGGTGAGAATTGCCTATTATAGATATACCTGTCTAGCGTTGCTTTGATTCGATGTGAAACATATAAATACAAGACTGCATGTTTAGTTGTTAAAACATCAGGGTGAACCATGCACAGCTTGCTTGTTTAAATATTTGAAATTTGACTGAGTGGTTTTCAAGAACTGACTTGGGATGATAAGTTTATTTTTATACAAAGCTATACAAGTCAAATATTAGTTTGTAAACCTTGAAATGAATTACGTCAGCTTATTTATTAAGTCATTTATTATAGTGGGGCATTTCAATAAAGTCACACAATAGAGCGATTTATACGTGGCAAAATAAGTCTCGACTTATTTTTCCTCGTGTAAATGGCACTAATGATTCTGGGATGTTAGAATATCAAGACAAACAGAGGCATGCATGTGTCCTTAAAAACCACTCGACTTAAGGGCTGTTTACATGAGCCCGGTTACCCGAGATTCAACGAAGCGTGAGAGGGCTTTGAGGTATTGAAATAAGTCTTTACCACACCAAACAAGCACATGCTATCATTGTGGTGATTATACGACTGCTAGGATCTGCTCATTTCAATATCTCAAAATCATCTCACGCTTCGTTGAATCTCGGGTAACCGGGCTCATGTAAACAGCCCTTATTGAACGAGTTTAATTAATACAGTCGGTGTCGGGACTCCGTGATGTCGTTCAACGCTACAATTGATCGATGAAATACTGTAGGATTAATCATGGATGAAATACAATATGAAATATTCAGTTTCTCTCGGTTGCGCTCGAATGAATGTGACGACTTTACATAATATTGAGTCGTCCAACGATTTAATTTTTACGTAGCAAGAAATAGGAGATACTTTACTTAGCGAATATTATTTTCCACCTGAGTATCACTATAGCTTGATATAACCAAATAATCATCAAATCATGTGTTAGGATCGAAAACGAGCCACTGTACACGCATGAAATTCATGTATTTGATGGAAAAGCCGTGGGTTGAAGATGATCAATCACATACCGGTATATAACCTGGTATATGTTTATCAGTATTCATGCCCCAAAGGGCAGCAGCTGCCACTGACCTTAGATGTTCCTGCATGTAGAACGAGCGAGGACTTCTGCCACCCGCTATATATAGCAATAGCATAGTTATATATTCTTGTTATAAGATGTAGTTATTATGCGGGCATTAAAACGTAGTGATCTATTGATAAAAATATGTTCTCCTGCATATGTGCCTATATGGGAATATAAGCTTCCTCTCCCACACGAAAAATGAAATTAAGACCCGCCGCCCTGAGCTGTTAAGGTGACCATGACTCATTTTATGTTCGCAGGTTGCCGCTGTTTTTTTCTCAGACACACTAGTTCTGGAAAGTGTATTGCAGCTGCAAAGGTCTCTTATAACAGTAATACTTATGGACATCGATATTGGGCTGTGCTGTCTGATTGCTTGAATGTTAATGCGCAACTACAATATTGGCCAAATTCAGAAGCGGTGCATAGCATGGCGAGAAAGGGGTCGCTTGTGTTTCTCGATGGTAGTAAATACAAACAACGCTTGGTCATTTTTGACGCCACAAAGAAGCCAAATTTTGAACGTGATGCTCAACATAGCATGAAACAAAGAGATGCTGGACCTTTATTTTTTTACAATAGCAAGACTGACTCGTGTGCTCAACCTGATGCCAATCAGAAATATATCATGCGGAAAAATGATGGATGCGACGACACAGAAGAACAACAAAAGTTCACATTCGGTAAGATTCCACATCTCGATAACGAAATGGTTTCAACCAAGATGACGTCTTTTCATATCCTAAAATAGACAAATGCTGGATTTATATACGGACGATATTCTCACAAATTAATCTGTTCATTTCATAGGATACATGAAATTTTTTTTCCAAAAATGCAAAAAATTAAATTGTGCCGCCACATGTCCATGTCCCATCACGGCCCATGAGGCCTTGCAGAGAAGGGTCTGGGGCAAACTAACCGCCTTGTCCCACTCCATGAAGCAGGGGTCGTCATGGTTGAGTATCTTCATTCTATGTTAGGTTCAGTGACGCCGTTTGGTGACAAAATGAAAGATGTTCATTGTTCTCCAATACAACGTATGGTGATCCACAAAGCTCATTATGGTGATTTCAATAATAGCGGAATATTTAATGCCAATACAGCTATTGATGCGCAGTGTAGTGGACAAGCAAGTTGTGAGGTAAAATCTCTTTGTGGTGGAAAAAGATCTTGCGAACTAACCGTTGACAATAATTTACTGTCATCACATTATTGTTCTGACACAACGAAAGAACTTTTTATCGAGTACACTTGTGTGGATAACTACTATATTAACCCCATAATAACAGGTAATAATGCACCTGATATTTGTAAGTAATAAAACATGCACTTCGAGTTTATTACAAAAACTTTAATCTCGTTGTCTTAACTAGTACTTATATAAAGAATGCTGCATGAGTATAAACTTTTCCAGGTATAATTTTATGCACCACACGGGCAACATCGTGGTCAATATAGTTTGTCAATCAATACACGTAATTTTCTGTAATTTTCCAACAAGTCCCATGTGGAGCTCCTGGGCTAATTGAGGTTTAATCGTAAAAGGTATTCGTTTTGAACAGAGCGTCATTATACCTCATCTCCATACCATTCCTATCTCCACCCGTAATTATATACTTTTATGCTCACATACACTCACACAATCTATGACTACCTTGCATGTTTAAAGTATGCCATGATAAAATAAACCTTGTTGCGTAAATCTTTCCTGGGAATGTGGTTGCAATACGAGCATTGCTCATTTGGCATTTGATAATGACAGTGCCTCTTTTTCAGCTATAGTTTTCTTGTACTGATAGGTCCAAACGGGACTCAATAAATTGATGGTCTCGACAACAAATTGCATTGCAGTACATTCCAGATGTCATTTGTCATGTTTTCGTTCTAGTGACAAACATAAGACTATCAAAGTCACCCAACGAAGGTTTCATTGAAGTGAAGAATGACACAACGTGGAGAAAGGTTATTGAGGAGAATTGGGATAAAAATCGTCAAAAAATTCTGTGTGAACACCTGGGATTTAGCGAAACGAGCGCTAATACTATTAGAAACATGGAGATAGCTGCAAATGAAGAAATTGCATCTGGAGATTTGGTTTGTAATAATAACACAGGATCAAGTGGAACATCCTGTTGTGTCGATCTTGTTCCCTCTACAACGTTTTTAAATGTTAATATATCATATGCTGAGTGTGAGTATATACTTAAAGCTCTTCCACTCATCGCAAAATCAAACTCGCAAACTCGCTGCGAGTGTTTGAATCAAAATAATTAAATTGTCAAGCATTGTGATTGTCAAGCACGAAATTACACGCAGCTGGCTTGCGGGGTTTTTTTTGCGACGAGTGAGTGTAAGCCTTTAGAACTTTGGGTTTGTAGAGGTTGCGGGTATTTTCTTTAACACTCAGGTAGTAGTTTGGTTAAAATAATTTGTCTTAATGTCTTACGTTATTTCCCCTCTAGATAAGATATGCGATAAACCAGCGTTACTCCAAGACGAAAGTACTTTTGCTGACTCTGTGTTTTCTGGTAGTGGCTCTTCTGGTTATAGCAATGCAAGATTCACCAAAGATGGTTGGTGTACCCAGACACCACAAACACATTATCTTTTGATTGATCTTTTGAAAGACTATCACATCACACGAGTCGTGACAATGGGTAACAAAGATCAGACAAAGTGGAGTAATCAATACACAATGACATACAGTCATGATGACAGTTTTAGCAATAGCAGACAGGTATTTACAATTATTGGTATATCCATGATTATTTGTCGCTTTATAATTATTGTATGTTGTCATATGTATCTATAATCCTAATAATAATCCTAAATTCCCGGATTAAGAAGGTCACACTAATCCCTGTCTTAAGAACCTTAAGAGTGTTGTCGATCAATTGACCATTCCTATCTCAATCCATAATCCTGAAAACCTCAACAACATTAAGACAGACACTTTAATCCAGTTTAGTTAGTACTGAGGAAATTATTTTGTTCAACTATACTCATATTATGATAATCATAATCATATTCACACGATATTCGTGTATTATACATTTTTTATATTTTGTATTCTCAGGTGATCATCGGAAACCAAAACGGCTATCAAGCTTCGAGAACGGCTCTCAATATTTACAACGTGAGACATATCAAAATACAATCAACTGGAACAAATGATTTTTGTCTGAGAATAGAACTCTGTGGAGAAGGTAAACAAAAACATACGGGAAAGAGTGAATATACTGGTTGCTTACTAACCTTTGCATTGTTTCATTTTAGTCCAAATGCCTGCTCCTGTACAGGATATTAAAGTTACACCTTCGAATACCTCGGCAGATGTCACATGGAAGATACCAGAACCTAAAGACTCGAGTTACATAACGAACTACAATATTTTCATCAACGGAAAACTTCAACACAGAATATCCAGAGAGAAATATGACAATAAATTTACTATTCGTGGACTTAAACCATACACTGACTATAAAGTTGAGATTGAGACAGAAGATGGTTCAGGAGAGAAAGGCGGTAAAATTTCTGAAGATTTCAAAACCAAAGAAGGAGGTAAAATATACAAAGGATGAGGATTTGAAATGACATCAAACTCCTTAATTGGGTTATACTGAATATCGATATTTTGATCCACTTCCAGGACTTTATCCGTATCAATAATTTCTATTTCTCCTCAATCCAGTTCCTAGTGGTCCTCCAATGAATGTGACCTATACATTCCGAAGTAATTATTCACTAGAATTATCCTGGATGCCTCCAGAAAGTGATATACGTAATGGAATACTGACAGGCTATCAAGTTTGTTATTCTTCCCAAACCATGTCAACTAGTCCGAAATGTACTCAAACGAATACGACATTGTCTTATACTGTCGATAATCTTAAACCATCGACAAAGTATATTGTGACTGTGGCGGCTGGTACAAGTGTTGGTTTTGGCAACAAAAGTGAGAAAATCATTGAAACGACAAATGAAGGTATCAGCTTGATTACAAAGTCGTGATTTTATTTTATATTCGTGCTTGTTTGAAGCTCCTAGAAACCTTTGATTACCTATTTAAATGTTAAATTGTAGTGAACTTTCTGAAACATATCAGACTAACTCCATGTCGTTTACGATAACTAAATTATTTTTTAGATCTCATTATCAAGGCTTTCTTATTTATTGACTACCTTATGATTTGCATACATGCATTGCATGCAAATTCGAGTAATTTAAAATACAGTTGCTCACCTAAATGAATTGGTATTTATTATACTTACATAGAGCCTGTCAATCTAATCGCCTCCTCGTTTTACACTTTGACTGTAAACATACCAAAACCACCGGAATATATCAAGTAAGTTTTTGTTCGACCACTGATTTACTCCATTAGCCAATCGATCCTGCATGCTTATTGAATTCAATAAACCCTTCTCCTTTTTGAAAACATTAAAATAAAATTTTCTGTACTTTGATTCATTGTATGTATTCAGAGAGGTAACCAGAATTTCCGGGAAGGGGGGAGGCAGCATAAACGTAGGTGGGGTAATGGTATCAGTGTGACTCGAGACAAGATTCATGCTATACATTCTGGGCAAAATTTTCTGACATTAACGATGAACGGCATTTCGATGCGCAAAATCGCACACAGATTATTGCATTTTTGACGGAATAGATAGGATGCACTTCATTTTCTCAGCAGCGATCCATATATTCAGGGCCTTACGTCTCTGTTTGTATTCAATTTATTCTATTTAATAGACTGCCTTGTAGCTGGATTATACTAATATAGCTACTATATTTTATTTTTTTTGAGAAAAGTATGTATAACTGATCTTAAAGAAGATGTCATATAGCAACCTGACTTTCTCCATCATATCATTAAATTTTTTATGCTTTAGAGAAGTTATGGTCATCGTGCAAAGTTCTGCGAATGATCAAGTTTCAAGCAAAGACATTAAAACAAGTGATCTCAAAAATTTCCAGTCAAACACACGGGATCCCTACATCACTGCTTATTTGAAAGCTGATGTTTTACCCTTGATGTTCGTAATAGGAGATGGCAAAAGTTACAGATCTGAAGAAGAAAATTACCACAACCAACCTTTAACGGCAAATTCAAATTATGTCGTGTTCTTAAGGTTTTTTGAAAGTCTAGTATGTAGCTAAAAAAATATTCATATCAAAAACTTCAAACTGTTCAGTTAAAGAGCGTTGTTCATCCATGCATTAGTATCCAGAAAGTGTGATACAACGCATATATACTTTTTAGGAATCATACTACTCGACAGAATGGAGTGATAGTATTCACACAATGGGGAGACCTTCAAGTAACTGATTACCTGAGTCCTGAAATTCAAACCTTTTCATTATTTTTTGAATGATCTTATCTGTGTTCTTCGTTTCTTGATAATTTTTTGTTTACAAACTGATAAACATCTTAAATCTTTTAGATAGAAGTGGAAACCTGTCAGTTCACGAGTGTACGGAAGACAAAACCCGACTTGATCTCCTTATACCACTGAGTATTCTAGCATTGTGCCTTCTTCTCTCGTTTGGCGTAATAATACATCTATGTCGTCGTCAAAACAGCTATTCTAGCTCTGAAGGAGTTGGCCAAGCAATGGAGCTGGGTAAATAAACCATATTTTACTTTACGTGCATTTTAGAATTTATGAACGAGAAGAATTGTTGTCATTTTTCCAGCTACAAATCGAATTTCTTTCGTCTTCGCTTACCTTCTTGATATCATTTCTTTTCGTTCAAAATCATCCACAATCCTATTGCATGTACAGTTTAAATGTCTGTCTTTTAATCTGTTAGTTTCCATTTAATATTTTTATCTGTTAGATTCCATTCAAAAACCTACCAATCGGCAGACTGAAAATGCGAACGACCGTGTCCCTGTGTACGAGATTCCAGACGAAATTGAGCGAAATGAGGCTCCACACGAGACAGACAAAGGACTGGAATCATCGGATTACATGCCGTTGAATGACAACAGAGAGCCAGCAAACGTTTATCAGTCACTGCAACTGCCCGGGACCAATAATGGTCAAAGTCATCCCAAGGGGAGTGGTGAATCAATGGAATACGAAAATGTTGCCTTCAATTGAGATTTTAATTCTTACTAATATATTTACTAAAAATGCATGTATTGCTGAACACCCTGCACATATATAACACTTAAAATTCGAGTCATCAGACCATTTGCTGATTTTTTTTATTCAAGGACGTGCGAAATTAAATAATCCGCATTAACAATACACGTAAGTCATTCCTTCTTCACTTTTATTAAATATGTAAAATTTCGTCCATCAGTTTAGGGCGTGAATACCACAGGAGCTTTTTCTCCGCGAAATGCGAAATATTTCGCCTGTTTCTTTTGAATTTCGACTACTTGAATAAATTAATTCAGGCCGGCGAAATGTTTCGCATTTCGCTTGAAAAGTTTGACACGTAGAAAAAAAATGTTCACGCTGTGAGCTACACAATTAAAAGTTTTATTGTACTATTGTGCTTATTAATAACGATATGAATTTTAATTGTTTTTTTTTATACATCTGATAACCCCTGCATGTAAACCTGTAAGACGACCCGCTCGCCTTAATATAAGGTACAGAGGCATATGGAGGGAAAATGTTCTTCTGAAATCGGTAATGATAATGAAATCGAATGAGGATCGAATATCTTCATATTGACGAACGTATCCACGGTAAAGTTTTCCTTTTGTGAAGGACTTATGTACTGTACGCTATATTCTATCGCTTGCAGATAATTATGCATGGCTTTGTTGACAAAAATAGGGCAACGTGTGGAGAACAAACTCGTCAAAAGGAAGTCTGTCCTCGCAAAATTAATCATTCATTGGATCTGACATAATATACATTTTAAAACTCTTTCCTGACTAATTTGAAGTTGCAAAAAATTGTTTTCAACTTTGAAGATCGACACGCCTCCATCTTTATTGTAAAGACTTGTTTTCATGTAAAATTTGTTGTAATTCACGTGCATGTCGTAATCCTTTGTAATCATAGTTGTAATTCGTTGTTATGCAAAATCCGACATTATGAAAACCGAATTACAACAAACTACAACTGAATTATGACATGTGAATTTCGACGAATTATGAAAACCAGCCTAGCTTTACGGCGACCCGCGTGGCCAGGCGTGTGTTCTCTGATATCCGTTTGAGAACTATATGACGAGTTGTATTTTCCGCAATGCTCACGTCTCAGTCTTTTAATTGTAATCCGTTTTAATTTCCCAAATCCGTCCGTTTATTTAAATTTCAAAATATCCTTTACGCGAACCTACTTTTTTTCACATTCTAAAAGGTTAGGCTTTTAACCATCGAATGACATGTTTTTAATACCAAATGGTGAAAAAATGAGCAAATAGGAGGCTGATAAGTGATAATCAAAATCGCATATTTTCACCTCTGAGAGTTGGGACTAAAACCATGGAAAATTAACTCTCTTTGGGACTCAATTGAAGAATTTTGCTTTTGAATAAACTACCCGCATATGCATGCATATTAAGTAGGAATAAATCACATCAGGAGAACATTCCAAGCTATGCGGAATAAAGCGAGTGCAAGCTGTGACATGTTCGTGATTAATTGTTTTTTTTTCTTTTGTTATGCACTTTTTTAATTAGGCTCAAAGGTGAAATATCAGCCTCGTATGTGCTCACTTTTTCCCCATTTGGTATTAAAAACATGTCATCCGATAGTTAAAAGCCTGATCTTTCCGAATGTGAAAAAAGATCGTTCATAGACTGAATAGTTCACCTACAATAGCGTGTTGAAGTTGGATTACCTTTTTTTTGATACACCCTGTATAAGATACATAAAGTTTTATGGGTATGAAAAACGCGTAAGTGGAAAGCAGCCCTTATGAGTTTATCAAACGCTTTCCGTTTGTTTGATGTCGGATAATCAGGATCATGTCAATAGAACAATAGAGAAAGACATTGTCGTTGCATTTTTGTTTTTTGAATGATTTCAAAGAATAGTTAAGATTCCGTAACAAAACAAGCTAAGAATGGCATTGTTTATATTGTCATGTTAATAAATTAAAATTTAAGTTTTGAATAAAATTTGATTAACACACATTTAAGATGTCATTCCCGTGGGAAAATCATGAAATGCGGAAGTGTAGAGCAAGAAACTTTCGTCTAAGCTTTTACTCTCTTTGTAAAAGACAAGATGTCTTGGTTATTTCATCGATGGTTAGTTTTATGTGGTGTGTCACTGTTGGTGATTAAAGGTGAGAAGCCAAACCGTAGTAAAATATCTATAGAATTGATTCGAAATATCTAGTATGTGATCGACAATGATAACTATTTATATTTATAAGTATATTTATATATAGTGTGTACTGTAATACATACAGACTATAAATACAGTAATAGAATACGGTAGAATATAAATACAGTAATTTTCTACTGCGGAGAATTATAAAACTTCTGCCGTGCACTCTTTTTAGTACAACATAAATAATTTCCTGCCATGCACATTCGTCTAAATATCCCCGTACCGACTTTATGAACGCGTTGGTCTGACTTAGTCGTCTATACATATACTTCGTCTAAATAGTTCACATGCATGCATCAATGCAAACCACAGCTCGTTTGATTAAATATTTGAAATTTGACTAAATTGTCATCTAGAACTGACGTCTATTTGAGACGATGATGTCGGTTTGAACAAAATAATATCGATATTAAATGCATGTATCGTATAGGTATAGTTTGAGGTTGATAGAGTTACGTGATAAAGTATTACCTCTTAAGCCGGTTTTCCACCAGCGATATTTTTCGCGCGAATCGACATTTTACTTTTGTTCCAGAGCTCTCAACTGCAACCATGTGGAACATATTGCTCAAATACAAAGGAATAAAGTCGCTTCGCGCGAAAAATATCGCTAGTGGATACAGACGAGCAAGTTTTCTATTGCAAATTTTTATATGACAAGTTTTAATTTGCAATTGCACATGTTTTTGTACAACAATTTTTCTTTAAAAATTTTTTTTTGACAAGTTTTATTTTCTCGTTTGAGCGTGCCAACAAGTTTACTTTGACAATTTAGTTTGAACTGAGCCAGCGATGTAATCGTACAGCGGACAACGTGAGCGCGCCATTGCAAAATACTATACTCCGCAGGCCAACCGCATACAAGTGGTCACATTATGTGACAAGTTTTCTTTGTTGACTCGTACAGACGAGGGCGACATACAGGGTGATTAAGAACTGACAACATTGTCTGCACTTTGCATAAAATAGTTTTCAATACCGGCTCAAAACCAGTTATGCTTTTAGCCTCTACTCTCTAGGATTTGAAGATATATTTCCACTTTCCTTTTCACGACTACACAAGGTGAGTTGGAAATATCGATCACTTGTAAGAGAAAGAAGATGAAATGTGAAACAACGAACTCGATGGCTTTGGCTACTTCTGTAAATACCCATGGCTAGAAATCCCAGTATTGTGCAGTAACCCGATACCGGCTAGAATAGTTATTAAAATTAAAGTATTTTTTCATTCAGACATAAGCGGAAGTATATGACTCGTATTGAGCAATGCGTGTCAGTTAGAGAGACGCTTGTCAAAATGTCGTTGTTATTTCATCGATGGCACCTTTTCTTAGGTTTTTAGGAGGAGCTGCAGTCCACAGTATAACGTGAATGAACTGTTGAGATGCTCGCATGACAAAAATCTTTGTCCAGAGGTCGGCGCACTCTAGAGCTATGTGCTTAGCAAAAAGTCATTCGTGGCCATTGACGTAAGTCTTGCTCTCACGTGCTGGCGTGTGGTCATTCGTACCAAAAGTCGCCGGAAAAGTCGTCCACACACGAGATCAACTGGCTTACGCTAATGACCACGAATGACTTTTTGCTAAGCACGTAGGCTGACATAGCTGATAGCTCTATTGTGCGCCGGCCTTAAATCCCATGCTTGCAAAAAAGTCCAGAAATCAACAGACCGCTTTTGCTTCTTTGGTCATGTGAATGTTTGGAATCCTGACGCCTGCAATGCTTTGATCAATCTTCAGCATAGACGTTGTCAGTAGCGCCTAAAATCATGGAATGCATGGCATATAAATAAACGGAGGAATTTGGAACCTTCCTTATCTAAATCGTACAACGTCAATGTTTAGAACAGACAACTAGACCTAACCAATAAAACCTAACATAACCAAAGATATATATGCTTTTTCATCGTTTCATTGTGAAGAAAATCTGTTGTCAATATATATCAGACATATTATGCCAATGTATACGCCATCCGTTAGCGGGCGGGTAAAAACCCCTGGTAAAAATCCCTGGTAAAAACCCCTGGTAAAAACCCCGTAGAGATGAGAACATGTACCATTACTGGCGTTCAACTACTGCGCTGTCTAATTCAGGATTACTTCATGTCTTTCATATTCCAGGGCACATATATACAGTATTAAGTTAATCCATTTCTAGGCATTGTTTTTCGCTTCTAGATCACCTCGAGTGTATTTCATGCACTTCAATACTTTGCAAATTTTCTTGTATTTATTGCTTCTGAAAGAGGATGAAAATTACTCCGGTACATTCAACTACTGCACTGTTTATTTCACGATTCATTTTTTGTTGCAGATTCCTGCGAATTTTTTCTCAGGCAGACTGAAACCTCAGAGTGTATTGCACCTGAAGATAGTTATCTTGGGTTTATTAAATATGCGAAACGTTATTGGGTTAGAATGGTTGACAACTGCTTGAAGAGTAGTGCACAGTTCCGTTATATTAACAAGACAGAATTGATACACAATATCGACAAGAGAGGTTCGCTTATATGTATACCAGGGGATAGAACATATGGTGACAAACTGCTCGTTTATGATGGGGTTAGCGCTGGCGGAAAAACATTTGAAAATGATAAAAGTCACAATATTAAACAAAATGCGTCAGGATCTCTGTTTTTTTACGAAAGAAAATATTGTGTTCAGTCTAATGGTACGGGCGCTAGAGTGATAGCAGTAACGGAAGCTGATTGCAGCAACGCAAGAAATTTCACATTTGGTAAGTTAAATATTTAAAGGTTATTCTGCGAACTCGAGTCGTATATGAGCTGATAGTTTTATTATATACACAAACTTTGTCGCCCTTTCGGTGCATTTTGGTGTGCTATTATCAACTAAAACTTGGATTTCTATTTCACTCAACTCCTAAAATCTTTCAGCCATTTTGTTTACTTTCTCTACTAGACAGATATGAGCTAATACCTGTCTAGTAGCCAACCAATAAAATTGCAGCACACCTCATATCTGGCGCTTGTGTATATAATAAAAAGTAATAACTACTTGCTACCAAACGCATATTTACGTATATCCGAATATATCAGTTGCAGCATTTGGAGTGTAGACGTGCATGTCGGCAAACTGCTTTTTTTTGCAAAAGAATATGACTGTAGACCCATGACGTATTTCAATGCATTTTAATGTTTTTATGCATTTTAAACTTATTCATTATTACCATTATTGACAGGATCAGTGACTCAGTTCGGTGACAAAATGAAAGATGTTCATTGTTCTTCAAAACAACGTATGGTGATCCACAAAGCTAACTATGGTGATTTCAATAATGGCGGGAGCTTTAATACCAATGCAACTGTTGATATCAAATGTAGTCAACGAGCAAGTTGTGAGGTGAAACGTCTTTGTGGTGGTAACAGATCTTGTGAACTGATCGTTGACAATAATTTACTGTCATCACAACAATGTCCTGACAAAACAAAAGAACTTTTTATCGAGTACACTTGTGTGGATAATTATATGAATCCCATAACAACGGGTTAGTAATGCATTGTAGAGGGGAAGACATTTAAATGTAAAATTGAGCGCCTGTATGATTGTATATATATATATGCCACAATGCTTTGAATTTGTTACTTTGGAAGATGATGGATATTCTGCAAAATCAAACGTATAAATGTTTTGTGTTTTACGCCAAACGATAGTCTTTTACTGTACAAGGCTTTTCAAAAGATCAATAATATTCGAAATTATATGTACACAGTACTACATTACTAAAGAATTTTTGTGGTTTTAGCTCCCAACATAAGATTATCAAAGTCAGCGAGCGAAGGTTTCATTGAAATAAGAAATGTTTCCACTTGGAGAAAAGTTAAAGAGGAAATCTGGGATATCATTCGTGAAAATTCGCTGTGTCAGCACTTAGGATTTAATGGGACACTGGGGAATGTTGCTAAAACAAGGGGAATTAAGAGAGGTCAGGAAATTGCAAGTGGTAACCTTTGTTATGATGCATTTCGGCAGGATAAATGTTGTGTACATCTTTATCCCTCTACAACAACGTCAACCGTTGATGCGCCATATGTAACATGTGAGTAGGATTTTAGTGAAACTATTTTAGTTAATTTGCCGATCACTTTTTAAAACTCTGTTCCTTGTTTTAGGCAAGATATGCATGGATCCATTATTACAGAACAAAACTAAGTTTCCAGACGCGATATTTTCTGGAAGTGGCTCTGCTGACAATACCAAGTACAAAGAAGCGAGGTTTTCTAGCGATGGTTGGTGTCCAACAGAGTCTGGAGACAAATATCTTAAGATTGACCTTCAAAATGAATATCACATAACACGAGTTATGGTTATGGGTGATAAAAATCAAACAAAGTGGAGTGGATCATATTCATTGAAATACAGTCATGATGAAAGTTTGGTTGATGGCAGTAGTGAAGTACAGGTAGGTACGGGAATATCTCAATATACGAATGTATAGGAATGGGAAATATATAGATTAATGCCAATATCACAATAAGTGAAGTTGTCAAGAATAATACCAACCGCAGCAGCAATGCCATGCATATTTTTGCACTGACTTGGAACAGATGAGGAAATGTATTGGGGTAGAGAATAAAATTTATAAAATATACTATTTGTTAATGACAAAGCAACTGCAACAAGATCAGAAAGCAATCGTGGAACGTAATCTCAACTGAAGTAATTCATTTTTTTCTAAATTTCTTTTAGATAAATGGTAATCAAAACGGTTATCAAGCATCGGCCACAGACGTAGATATTCATAATGCCAGATACATAAAGTTAGAGTCAAATGAAAGCGCCGACTTTTGCCTTAGAATAAAAGTGTGCGGAGAAAGTGAGTTAGCAGAATCTTTAATCGCCGGAAACCTATTAATACAGAAATTACATCGGACAGCTTGATGTTCGGCAAAACATGTGTCACAAAACCAGTTGTTCTTTAATATAATAGATTTTGGAATATACAGTATCTTCAGTTTAAATTCCCTCATTTCAAGCAGGCTCACTTATTAAAGTTTAATTTAAACATGCGATGTATTTACTTTTCTTTCATTCCAGTCCAAAAGCCTGCTCCCGTACAAAGGATTGTCGCTGAACCATCGTTCTATTCTGTCAATCTGTCGTGGACAATACCAGTGGCTAAAAAGTCTTCTTATATTACACATTTCATCATTTACTTGAACGGTACAAAGAGAGAAAGAATATCTCGTGTACAACATGGAAATAATTTCATTCTTCGAGGTCTGAAACCTAACACTTATTATCAAGTTGGCATAATGTCACAGGATGGATATTCAAAAAAGGCCATTGCGGTCTACAAAAGTTATAAAACTAAAAGAGCAGGTAAGAATAAAGATGCCAAGTCTGAACCTGGTTGGGCTTATAATTATTGAGTGAGCCACTCTACCTGTTGCTTTTACTCCTACTTCTAAGCTTTAGTTTAAAGTCGGCTTTAGTACGTTTGTAGTAAATTCTGATTGTTGATTTAGCAACTGACCGCATGTCTTCATTTTGCCCTATTACGTCTTCTTGATTTGGTTTTGCACGCTAATAATAAAGGCTTAGTATACTGTCCTTTCTACTTCAACACTGCTATTTTGAAGGTTGTATTGCAGCAATATAACAATATTTTGCACAAGTGTATAAAGAACACCGTAATTACGGTAGTAATTTAACATAATATTTGCAACTAACTGCACTTCTAAAAATTATGTTCTAATTTTTTCTGTCGACACTAAAAGTGAGTTAAAATAAAATTTTGGAATATTCAATCGTGAATTATGATTAGGCATCCTTTCGATTTATTACTGCAGATTTAAGAGGTATTTTTGGCTTTTCTATCCACCCTTAAGAATAAAAATCTTAAGTTCTGTATTAAAGGGAATGTTAAAAACTCATTTTTGTTGTTCCGTTCTCCAGGTTTTTTTCTTAGACACACTCAGTCAGAAAAGTGTCTCGCAGCTGAAACTCCAACATTTCGAAATAATGAATATGGCACCCGTTATTGGATTGAAATGGTCACCAACTGCTTGAGTGATTTTGCGTTGTTCCGTTATCTGGATAACGAAGTGTTGCATAATATCGAGACAGAAGGGAACGTCGTGTCTGAATATGGTTTATACAGTAATCGCTTGTTTATATATGACGGTAAAAATAAGGTTGGAAGAAATTTTGCAAACAGCACGAAACATCGTATGAAACAAACAACAGGTGGATCTTTATATCTTTACAATGTGGATGATTGTGTTCAGCCTAGTGTGCAGTATGTTGACGTGAAAGGCACTTCATGCACCGGAGTAGCAGCACAAAAAATTACTTTCGGTAAGTAAAATTACTTTGCCATTGAACTTATAAATCGGGCCGTTTCTTCCTGTATAAGTGCAACACGCACTTTGTAAGCCCCATTTACACTACAGTCAATTTGTCGGCACGGCACGGCTAAAATGGGTACCTGTGCCCAATTTTACTAGTGCTCAGGGGCCGGTTGTATGAAAGCCGGATAGCGCTATCCACCGGATAGTGATTTTTTCAATCGCTTTAAAATCGCCCGTTGTTGGGTATAACTTTGATTAACACTTAGTATTCCTAAAGTGAGGGTCCTCTTTAACCAATGTTGACTACAAAGCTGAAATTTTATAGCTATTCAAGCATTTTTAGAAGGGTTGAAAAAATCACTATCCGGTGGATAGCGCTATCCGGCTTTCATACAACCGGCCCCAGGCTACCAAAACAAAGGCCGGGCACGGATGAAATGGGCACGGGTACCCATTTTAGCCGTGCCGTGCCAATAAATCGAGTCTATAGTGTAAACGGGGCTGTAGTCTGTAAGTTGTAACCAGAGGGGGCATCCTTTCAAACGCGCGACTGCTCGCCGTTATCTTGCTGTTTAGATTTAAAAATTTTTTGACGGGCTTCTAAAATAGCATCGTGTAAACTAGCACAGATTGCGGGGGGGGGGAAAGATTAAAGAGAGGGGACTAAAACCATGCAGTGTCTTTTTAGGGATTTCTTCGTTGCGTGGGGGGGGTTGACAAAAGGGGCCTTTTGTCCTGATTGAGAAGGAAAGGGGAAATTAAAAGAAAACAGATTGCGGGGGGAGATATAAAGAGAGGGGACTAAACCAGTGCCTTTTTAGGGATTTCTTCGTCGGGGGGGGGACTACTGGGACCTTTTGTCATGATTAAGAGGGAAAGGGGAAATAAAGAGAGAATATCTCATTCACTGAGGGGGGTGGGGCAAATATCCATCAATGGGAACGGAAGAGGGGCTAGGGGTTATAACTGGGGTACTAGTTATGAAGCCCTGGGCTAACTAATGGAGTATTCCTTTAACTAGTTTTATTCGTGCTCTTCATTTTTCCCATTCTCTTGATGTTCATGTTGAAAATTACGAAACACTATAGATAGGGAAAATAGCTAGTGTTAAACTGTATGTCATCTCTGTACAGGGAATATCCTGCTGGGCTGATCATGTCAGACGGAGCCTTTCATTTTTCATCGCCAGGCATATCGCATTACCCATAGCATTACTGGCTTGTTCGACATTAATTTATTGCGAAAAATCAGAGCACGTTCTATGGGCCGAGTGTCTCTTCTTTTTGTTTCCAATATGACATGAATGTGCATTTTTTATAAACGTCCCCATTGTTAGGTTCAGTGACTCAGTACGGCGACAAAATGAAAGATGTTCATTGTTCTCCAATACAACGTATGGTGATCCACAAAGCTCATTATGGAGATTTCATTGATGGTGCAACATTCAATGCCGGTGCAACGATTGATAAGAAATGTAGTCGACAAGCAAGTTGTGAAGTGAAATCCCTTTGTGGTGGAAACAGATCTTGTGAACTGACCATTGACAATAATTTACTGTCATCACCATATTGTCCTGATACCACAAAAGAACTGTATATCGAGTACACTTGTGTGGATAATTATATGAGTCCCATAACAACAGGTAAGTTATGATGCGTTATCGTTCAGTCTTTTTAGATTTTATATTACTATAAATAGCCCAATGATAGAAAAAATTTAATTTTGTGATGCCATGTACAAAAATCGCTCTTGTAGAAATCAACCTTAGGACTGTTTTTGACGTCGCTCAGGTTTCTTTCATTTGTTCGAAGTCGACTGATTCGGATCCACTTGATCCTGATCATTTAATCGAAAAATTTAGCCTCAAGGTGAACCGCGTTCCGCTAAAAATATTACTCGCACGAAATTCCTCGCAATTTCAGATGGAGGAATTTGGGATTTTTGATATATAAGCAAAATGATCGGATAATAACGCTAATTTGAAATGATATACATTGTTCTACAATTTTAGCTCCCAATATGAGATTATCAAAGTCACCGAACGAAGGTTTCATTGAAATAAATGATGGTTCCACTTGGAGAAAAGTGATAGAGGAAATCTGGGACATCAGTCTTGAAAAATCGCTGTGTCAGCACTTGGGATTTAAAGGGACCGTGGGGAGCATTGTTAAGACTGAGGTAATCGAGCCAGGTCGTGAAATTGCAAGTGGTGACTTATGTTATGACGTACCTCAAAACGAGAGATGTTGTGTCCACCTTAATCCCTCTACAACAACGACAACGGTTAAGGCGCCATATGTGAAATGTGAGTATATAAGATTTTATTGAAATAATTTTTTATATTTATTCAGCTTAAACACAAATCACAGGATAATCACGTGTCAGATCAAAAAACTGTTCTCGTTTTAGGCAAGATATGCGAGAATGCATTATTACAGAACCACACCAAGTTTCCAGACACGATATTATCTGGAAGTGGTTCTGCTGACAATACCAAGTACAAAGAAGCGAGGTTTTCTAGCGATGGTTGGTGTCCAACAGAGTCTGGACACAAATATCTTAAGATTGATCTTCAAAACGAATATCACATAACACGAGTTGTAGTTATGGGTGATAAGGCCCAAAAAAGTTGGGGTGAATCATATTCTTTGAAATACAGTCATAATGAAAGTTTGGTGGATGAGAATCGTGCAATAAAGGTAGTGATAATAGGCATTTTAAGGTTCACGTTTACGGCGAACCTTAAACGTGAAACTAAGATTCGTACTCGTCCTTAACAATTAGCTGTCTTGATGCTGGGGGATCTTGACCATGACAATTGAAGCATGAAATTTAAACTAAGCTTTGGAAATCCTGTATAGTGTTCATACTTTCTAAAGTGAATTAAAGTTTTCGGTTACTGGTTTGCCGTTAACGTCAAATCGTCAATCTTAAGATCTCAAACAGCGCCTGTACCAGAATATTTTCAGAGATGAAATTCGTGTTAAAATCTTTTGAACTCTATTGTATGCTACAAATATTCCACTTTCAGGTGATAGGAAATCAAAACAGTCATCAAGCATCGACTACAGACGTTGATATATACAATACGAGATATATAATGATAACACCAAATATAACAACACGCTTTTGTCTGAGAATAGATCTCTGCGGTGAAGGTAAGGTTTCACTACTGTTTTTATAAATCCTACCGAAAAAACAATAGATCAGAATCTTAATCTTGGATTTTTCTTTAAATTCAATGTATATAATTGCAGTGCTCTGTTTCTTTAGCCCAAACTCCAGCTAAAGTAACGAAGTTTATGATCAAACCATCTGATTATTCTGCCCATCTGTCTTGGAACATACCAGGTCCTAATGAATCTTCGTACATAACACATTATGGTATTTATTTAAACGGGACCGAAGTGCGAAAAATATCTCGTGCAATGTATGGTAGTCAGTATACGCTTCGAGGGCTTAAACCATACAAGAACTATACTGTTGGTATACAGACACAGGATGGTAATTCTCAGAATTCCTTGGTGGAATACAAAACCTTCACGACCAAAGAAGCTGGTAAGCATATAGCGGAAAAAAGTGTTGTTTTGAAATTATTGAGATATCTCGGCGTGGTTTTATAAAGAAAAAGTATAGAACGGCATGATTTCTCAACTAAACGCTTATATATTCCCCCCCCCCTTTTGGGATGTACAATCACCACAAATGTGTACATTGCGTAACATTGGAAAATTCATATTGAAAAACCAAACGCTGATTTCTCAACAGAAAACATCCAGCGTTCCATATTAAGTTCATATCCAATAGCCTGTTCAGTGGCGTAGCCAGCCTGACGATTTTGTCCCGCTATGTAAATTTCGAGTTATTATAATTATTCATGTCTTTAGAAATCTACTGTTTTCACAATCAGTGAACATGAAAATATTAGCATAGCGGGACAAATCGACAGGCTGGCTACGCTACTGGGCCTGTTCATATCCAAACACTGTTCCTTGTTTTAGGCAAGATATGCGAGAATGCATTATTACAGAACCACACCAAGTTTCCAGACGAGATATTTTCTGGAAGTGGTTCTAGTGACAATACTAAGTACAAAGAAGCGAGGTTTTCTAGCGATGGTTGGTGTCCAACCGAGTCTGGAGACAAATATCTTAAGATCGACCTTCAAAGCGAATATCACATAACACGAGTTGTAGTTATGGGTGATAAAGATCAAACAAAGTGGAGTGGATCATATTCATTGAAATACAGTCATGATGAAAGTTTGGTAGACGGTGGTAGTAGTTTACAGGTTAGTAGATACGTGAGTATCCTTGATGCGTGATCAATATTCTGCTGTAATCAACCTTAGTTTTAGGACTGCAATTATAATTTCTTTGCAAAAGTGCTGACTCGGGCGTGGGTAGGGGTTTGCTGCCTTAAGCGATATTCTTTACGTTTATCGTATGAAATGAGAAAATGTGTTTCTTCCTAAATCCTCTTTTAGATAACAGGAAACCTTTACGGCTTTCAAGCATCGACTACAGCCGTTGATATTTATAATGTGAGATATATCAAGATACACTCAACTGAAAACACAGACTTTTGTCTCAGAATAGAGCTCTGTGGAGAAGGTGCGGCTTTTTTACAAGTTACTTGTCATTTAAATTTGTCATTTCAAAATTTCATCAAATTGAATTAACTCCATCTTTCTCCCAGTGCAATATCCGGCTCCTGTTCAAAACGTTGTCGCTAAACCATCAAATTTCTCTGTTCATCTGTCATGGACAATACCATCGCCTGAGGCATCCACTTTTATCACACATTATATCATTTACTTAAACGGTACCGAGGTCAAAAGAATATCGCGCGCATATTATGCAAATCAATACATTCTTCGAGAGCTCACACCAAACACTAATTATGTTGTTGGCATAAAGACACAGGATGGTCAACTAAAGAATACTCAGACAATAGTTTACCACAAGTTCAAGACCAAAGAAGCTGGTATGCATAACATGGGAAGGCTTCTGATTTTTTTCTGAATAATTCAAATTCAAATAATTGTTTTTATTCTTTACTATCATAGTTCCAAGTGGAGCTCCACGCAGTGTTATGATTAAATCTCGTAGTAAAAACTCGCTCGAAATTTCTTGGAGAGCTCTTGATAAGATATTTTGGAATGGTGAATTGGTGGGATACCAGATTTGTTTTTCTATAAAGAAAAATGATGAAAGTCCGAAATGTTCGAACACAAAAGTTTTGTCCACCTTATCATACGTTATTTCAAATCTTATTCCTTCAACAAAATACTTTGTGACAGTCTCGGCTGGTACAAAAATTGGTTTTGGAAACAAAAGCTCAGAAATAAGTGAAATAACAAATGGAGGTATACAGAAAATAAAAAAGGACTTTTTAAAGAAGCGTACAGCATGGCAGAAGAACTGCCGAATATGCACTATTTGATCACGTGTAAAAATTGTTAATTTTTTACTCCAAAGTGAAATTAACATGTGTTATTTTATGATATAGAGCCTGTGAACCCTGTTTTGATGTCCCACTTTGATCTTGGTTTAACGATACCTAAGGCAGCGCCCTATATAAGGTGCGTGTATATTTCAGGCGTAACATTTTGTCGAAGCTAGTGTGTGAACATCAGTCATGTTTTCTCTATTCAGAGAAGTTTTGATTATTGTTCAAAGAGCCACGTCAAGTAGTCAAACACCAAGTGAAAACATAAAAACAAGTAAACTCGGACCATACCAATCAAACACTAAAGATTTTTATATCACTGCATATCTGAGAGCAGACGTTCTCCCTTTGTCGTTCGTGATCGGTGATGGCAAAAAATACAACTATGAAAACGTAACATACGTTAATCAACCTCTTCAACCAAACACAAGTTACAACGTGTTCCTGAGATTCTTTGAAAGCCAGGTAAATGAATGAATGTGATATAGCATGTATAAATAATAAATTTGTTTTCATTGGATCCTATAGAGTTAACTACATGTCTTTCGTCTAGAATTCCTACTACTCCACAGGATGGAGCAAAAGTATAAAGACGAAGCTAACCCCAGGTGAAAAATTATGAATTGTTAAAATAATTCATTGCAACTGTCAGTTTAAGTGTATAAATCTAGACGCTTTAAGGGGTCTTAATTTCGAGTGGAATTATACACACTTCAAATTGAAGCCAGGAACAGTTGATGGAAAAATGAGTCAACTATAGGTCCTATGTATGTTTACGTGTATAATCATATCAAATCAGATGTATCGGATACTTAGTCTAAATCAGCCCTAAAACTATTGGATTTTGTTCACTATTTGATTCACTAATCTGTTTCTCGTTCAAAAAAGGACCCAGTGGACCTCCACTGGATGTTTCTTTGAAATCTCGTGGTAAATACACATTGGAAGTATCGTGGGAGGCTCCTGAAGAAAGTTCAACAACTGGAGAATTAACTGGATATCAAGTTTGCTTTCATACCAACGAGACTCCTTTAGAATGCATTGTGCTGAAAAACACGAAGGTGCTTGCACTTACTCTGAAAAAGCTTCAGCCTTCTACGAAGTATTTTGTGACTGTCGCAGCGAGCACAAAAGCTGGTTACGGAGAGAAAAGCTCGGTAGTCAGTAAGATAACCAATGGAGGTAAGAAGGACTACAGTATATAGTTCACATGCATTATCATCAAGCAAGTTTTAGTGTAATTTAACTTAAATGCATATATATTTTGAATCTAATTTTGATGCTATCATTTTATTGTTTCTAGAGCCATTGAATCCTCTCTCAACTTCCTATTACACTCTCACGTTAAACATCCCCAAAGCAGCAAACTATATTCGGTAGGTATTTTATAAAACTTGCAAAATATATTCAGAATTGAACTTGCAAATCCTCAGAAGCAAGACTATGTACATGTACAGGCGTCGAGTCAACGTCAATTGAAAGCAAGTTACAATAAGTAAAGAAACTTTATATGATGCGTCTAGTATTTGAGTCTGCAGACCGAACCAGAAGGCTATATATCCTGCTGACACATACAGCAATTATCCGTTTGAGACTTATCGTTTGTACAACTCTATAGGATCCCTGTAATGAATAATACCTTAATTATGACCAAATATTTTCCATAAATTTAGGCAAGTGATGGTGATCGTTCAAAAAGCCACGGGCAGCTCACTGCAAAGCGAAAATATTGAAACAAGTAAACTCAAGGCATATCAGACGAACACCCAAGATCCTTATGTCACTGCTTATTTAAGTACTGATGATCTTCCTTTACCGTTTGTGATCGGCGATGGCAAAGAATATAATTTTAAAACAGGGAAATACTTGAACCAACCTTTGACAACCAATTCGAGTTATATCGTGTTTTTGAGATATTTTGAGAGTCAGGTAAATGAGTAAGAAAATAAATATTATATTAATGATTTGAAATAAGGTGTTTTAAAATTGAATCACTAAAAATGTGTACATGTATGTACATATTTGCCCAAGTAATAACAGGCAGATCTAGAATTTGTACTAAATAATTAATTTCCATGCAGAATTAATACTCCGGTGAATAATTTTAATACTTCTGTTAAGGATTCGTACTACTCGACGGAATGGAGCAGTAGTTTTAAAACTATAGCCAAAGCACCTGCAGGTGAATATCTTGTATTTATTAATTCTCAGTTATTCTTTTGTTTCATTGTTCTCTGCACCACAGATTAACGTGCGAGCCAGATAAAGATTCTTAAATTATTTTTGTAGTTTGTTTGAAAAGTAACATTTGTAAAAAATCCGTGGATTTTCTTATACCGCTGATTATTCTGGCTTTATGTTTTCTGGTTTCACTTGGTGTTATTGTGTACCAACGTCGTCTTCTTCAAAATAAAGATGTGAATCATGGATATGGAACCTCAAAGCAGACGAAGGAAATGAAAGAGTTTGGTAAGTTTTGTCATTTACTTGGTTACTTCAGCATATTGATTAAGTTCAGAGATTAATAAAGAAATATTTTTTGTTGATATGCAGGGGAATATATGTTAAGGAAAGCAGGGGCGGCGGAACAGGGAGGCTAAGGAGACTTTAGCCGCCCCCCCAGAAGTAAAAGTGGGGGTGCAAATGCTAATAAGATATCCTATATTGTTATACGGATCAAGTGAATGTAAATTGACTTTCTTTGATCTTTCATAGTTGTCTTTAACAACAGAATATTCGTGGTTGTATATTGTTATTATTTCGCACCGTTTTTTTTTGGGAAATTATTTTGAGAATTTGAGAGATGATTTTTCAAGATGTCACTACACGCGCTGTGCCGTTTCAGTTTGATTTTGCCCACGAAAAACTACGATTGAAGCGGCAAGTAAGACTCTGAAATGGCCATTTCCAAAGATCTACAGCATTGAAATTAAAAAAAAATTCGTTCGGCGCCAACCATGGTGGCGCCTCGTGAAATTAGCAGGAGGAAACTAAAGGAAAGTTTGGTAAAGAAAAATTTAAAAACATTATAGGCAATGGAAAAGTAATAGGGGGTTATAGATAGATTATAAACGTGTAAAACTTAAAAAAAACTTATTGTACAAATTATTGCTAAATTCTTATGTAACTTCATAGATTCTATTTCAAAAGATCCGAGAAAAAACAAAAGTGCAAAGTATGATCAAAGAACTCAAAATGATGAGACTGTTTACGAGACTCCAGATGATGTTATTGAAGAAATTGAGCGAAACGAGGGTGCACGTTCACTTGGAACAGAAAAAGAACAAGAATCTTTGAACTACATGTCGTTACAAGACAAAAAAGAACCAGCAAACGTTTATCAGGCATTGCAACCCCCCGTCACTAATGATAATCAACGTCATACTAAGAAGGGTGGTCAGTCAGTGGAATATCAAAATCCTGCTTTCAATGCAGATTTCAGTGGTGAATAGTTATTCGTGAAAAAAATTCTTCAAATATTATAATATAGACATAGTCATACATGCATTGGCATGCATTGTCTCTTAGCAGTACATACATATATAAACAAATTCTCCTAACATAATTTCAGTAATGTACACTATATTTGTCGGGTTTAATTTGACTATGTATACAAATACAAATATTCACTTTGTGACAAACAAATTAGAAGTTTCATTGTACTAGTGCGCTTAATAACCATATCAATTTTAATTGATTTTTTTATACATCTGATAACCCCTTCATGTAAACCTGTAAGACGACTCGCTCGCACTAATATAAGGTACAGCGGCATATCGAGGAAAAATATTCTTTTGGAATCGCTAATGATAATGAAATCGAATGAGGATCGAATATCTTCCTATTGACGAACGTATGCAAGGTAAAGTTTTCCAAGAAAGTTTTCCTTCCGGGAAGGACTTGTTTATATCGACATGTCGCTATATTCTTCTGCTTGCAGATAATTATGCATGGCTTTGTTGACAAAAATAGGACGACGTGAGTTCTTTCGATTTATTCACATAGCTTTTTCAAATATGATATATATAAGGATTTAAACTTTTACGTATAGGAGTTTATCAAACGCTTTCCGTTTGTTTGATGTCGGGTAACAAAGATCATGTCAATAGACCAATACAATAGGGAGAAAGACATTGTCGTTGCATTTTTGTTCTTTGAATGATTTCAAAGAATAATTAACATTCCGTAACAAAACAAACTAAGAATGGCATAGTTTATATATTGTCATGTTAATTTTAATCTATTAACACGACAAAATAAACTATGCCATTCTTAGCTTGTTTTTTTACGGAATGTTAATGACATCTTAAATGTGTGTTGAATAAAATTTTATTCAAAACTTAAATTTTAATTTATTTAAGCCTTGAATAAAATTTTAATTAACACACGTTTAAGATGTCATTCCTTTTGGAAAATCATGAAATGCGGAAGTGTAGAGCAAGAATCTTTCGTGTAAGCTTTTACTTTCTTGGTAAAAGACAAGATGTCTTGGTTATGTCATTCGATGGTTAGTTTTATGTTGTGTCTCACTGTTGGTGATTAAAGGTGAGAGGCCGAACCGTATTAAACTATATAGAATTGATTCGGAGTGTGTGATCGACAATGATAACTATTTATATTTATGGTGTGTACTGTAATACAGACTATAAATACAGTAATAGGTTTTTCTACAATTCTACTGCGGACTGCGGACTACAATTCTACTGCATTCTTTTCAGTACAACATAAATAATTTCCCTGCCATGGACAATCGTCTCAATATTCCCGTTGCATGCAACGTTCTATAAACGCGTTCGTCTGACATATTCGCGTCTACATAATTATACAGGGTGTATCAAAAAAAGGTTATCCAACTTTGGTGCGCTATTGTACGTGAACTACTCATTCTATTAACGAATTTTTTTCACATTGCGAAAGGTTAGCCTTTTAACTATCGAATGACATTTTTTTAATACGAAATGGTGGGAAAATGAGCAAATAGGAGGCTGATAAAAAGTGTTAGTAAAAATCGCATATTTTCACCTCTGAGAGTTGAGACTAAAACTATTGAAAATTAACTCTCTTTGGGACTGAGTTGAAGAATTTTGCTTTTGAATAAACTACCCGCATATGCATATTAAATAATAAATCACATCAGGAGAACATTTTAAACAATGCGGCATAAAACCAGCGCAAGCTGTGACATGTTCGTGATTAATTGTTTTTTTCTTTTGTTATGTACTGCTTTAACTAGGCTCAAAGGTGAAAATATGCGATTGCAATAACATTTTTTATCAGCCTCGTATGTGCTCACTTTTTCACCATTTGGTATTAAAAACATGTCATCCGATAGTTAAAAGCCTGATCTTTCCGAATGTGAAAAAAATTCGTTCATAGACTGAGTAGTTCACGTACAATATATTTTTTATACACGCTGTAGAAATACCTCAGATGAATGAAATAGTTCACATGCATCAATGCAAACCACAGCTCGTTTGTTTAAATTTGACTGAATTGTTATCTAGAACTGATGTCTATTTAAACGAAATATTATCGATATTAAATGCATGTATCATATAGGAAAAGTTTGAGGTTGATAGAGTCACTTGATAGAGAATAGCCTCTTAAGGTGGATTTCCACTTACAGCGAAATCGTGCGCTAGCGAAATATTTGCATATTTTCTTTTGAATTGAGAACAGTCAAGCCGCACTAATTTATTTACGCTGTTTAAATTCAAAAGAAAATATGCAAATATTTCGCTACCGAACGATTTCGCTGTAAGTGGAACTCCGCCTTTATAGACGAGCAAGTTTTGTTTGACAAATTTTTATATGATAAGTTTTAATTGGCAATTGCACATGTGTTTGTACAACAAATTTTATATCACAAGTTTTATTTGACAAGTTTTATTTTCTCGCGTGAACGTGCCAACAAGTTTAGTTTTGCAATTTAGTTTGAAGCCAGCGATGTAATCGTACAGCGGACAACGTGAGCGCGCCATTGCAAAATACTATACTCCGCTGGCCAACCGCGCTCACATTATGCGAAAAAGTTTTCTTTGTTGACTCCTACCACAGTAATTAGAATATACATGGTTTGGAGACTAGATGGAAGTACAATACAACTCATTATCTATGTTATTGTCCAGGTTTATGCAAAAAATGGTTCCTTATCCGTCACATGTCTATTGTATTTTAGTCCAACTAACCAATAGCAATGGCTTGGCTTAGCTCCTCAACCGTGACTTGAAGAACATGTTAATTCAGACCTTACTATTGGTTTATTTGTTCAAAGTACAATAGACACGTGACGAATAAGGGACAACTTTTTGCATAAATGTTCCCCGACATAGATAATGAGTTCTATTGTACTTTTATGTGGTCTCCAAACCATGTATATTCTATTAACTGTGCTCCTACAGACGAGGGCGACATACAGGGTGATTAAGAACTGACAACATTGTCTGCACTTTGCATAAAATAGATTTCAACACCGGCTTGAACTATTTCTTAAAATTAAAGTATTTTATTTTATACAGACATAAGCGGAAGTATACGACTTATTCAGCAATGCGTGTCAGTTAGAGAGACAGTCAAAATGTCGTGGTTATTTCATCGATGGCTGCTTTTCTTTTGTATATCCATTACAATGATTAACGGTAAGGCATTTTTGTACGTATCATCAGATATACAACTAGTGAAATGGTGCTTTGTTAAAATAATATACAAGACCTGAACTCGTACCGAATTATAAAAGAACTTATTGCTTTCTTATACCAATGGTTGAAATCTTAAAATAAACTGTTTGAAACACTTGCATGATGTGGTTTTGACAATTTGAAAATCCACGAAGGTTACTTAAGTAAACTTGATAATTAAGGGGAAAGGGACAGGACATACGGTGATACAGCTGTAACGGGCATGAAACCATAACACGCTTAGTAAACTTACATTTGATATTTACGCGCTTCGTTAATGTCAATTCAAGTAGTTTACATCTAAGATGAGTCTGGTAAATCAGATGACGTATGACTACAAGGCAAATATCAGAAAACTTTCGCATTGTCATCTCTGTCAGATATTTAACTTTAAATGACAATTCTGAAACATTCACGGATCATAATTTTTAATCAAATTTTTGGCAGCTCAGAATTAGGACATTTCCAGCGCAAAAATTTTAAGAAATTATTTTTTTGCAATGTTCCCGTCTCACTGAGTATGATTTTGTCGAGATTCATTTTCTCGTATATAGCCTATAGTTATGCCATGTCACACTCACATGGGAAAGAGACTGAAAAAAGCCCAAAAAAGCTGTGACACTGTAATAATATGTGCCTTTGTTAAATACAAAAGTTACTTGGGTTAAAAATAGAGTTAATTATTGCTAAGGATCAAGGTTTACAATAGGGTTAAAACGAAATTCGGAATATCAAGTATGGATTGTTTATAGCCTATATAAACTAATATATAATACAGGGTTACGTTTGTAGTAAATTTCGATTTATTATGCTCAAGAATGAAGATCCTAGATTCGTAGGATCTTTACCAAGCGGAATGCTAAAAATATTGGGTTTTTTTCTTGCACGTTGTTAAGGGTTCTTTCTCAGACACACTCAGTCAGAAAAGTGTCTCGCAGCTAAAACTTCAACCTTTCGAAATGATAACTTTGCCATCCGTTATTGGATTGAAATAGTCACCAACTGCTTGAGTGATTTTGCGCTGTTCCGTTATCTGGATAACGAAGTATTGCATAATATCGAGACAGAAGGGAACGTCGTGTCTGATTATGGTTCATACAACAATCGTTTGCTTGTGTATGACGGGAAGAATCAGTTTGGAAGAGATTGGGCGAACAGCACGAAACATCGTATAAAACAAACAGCCGGCGGATCTCTATTTCTTTACAATGTGGATCATTGTGTTCAGCCTAATGCGCAGTATGTTGACGTGAAAGATACTTCATGTAGCGACGTGGCAGCACAAAAAGTTACCTTCGGTAAGTAAAAATATTTTATACTTCATTTTTTTTACTTTTTTAATTTAGATCGATCTTTTGACTTGAAACTTGTTAAATGCATCTTTGGTAAAGTTACTTCGCCATGGAATGTATAAATTGTGTCGTTTCTTTTTAATTTAGTCATGCTATGCCAATTTTATGTTATTATCATTATTCATTTCTTTCGAAATTCATTGTTTTTATAGTCGATGAACACCAAAATATTAGCATAGCATGACTAAATTGTCGGGCTGGCTACGCCACTAATAATTATGTAACTCTATAGTCCGTAAATTGTAATCTGGGGGATGCATACATGTATAACCTTTTAACCGACTGGTCACTGTAATCTTGTCGTTTGCGTGCCGTCTAAAATAACAAATCTGATAACTGAAAGTGTGAGTATTTGTTTTGAGGGTAGGTGGGCGTGATTTTGATATTTGTAGACAGTTGTTTAAGAGGACGAAAGACTAGAATATCGAAATATTTAGGACTATACTCGGTAAGGAGCATTAATGGATTATCCTTTTTAACTTGTACAATTTGTTAGCAATTTCCCTATTCCCTTGATGTTATGATCATTACGACGTTAGTTCACACATTATAGATAGAGGAAATAGTAAGGCCACTATAGTCTGTAGTTATAAAGGCGGAAGTGTGTCATTTCTGTTTATCAGTTTCCAATACAATATGAATGTGCATTGTTTATAAACGTTTAGGTTCAGTAACACAGTACGGCAAAAATATAACCGATGTTCACTGTTCTCCAATTCAACGTATGGTGATCCAGAAAACTTATTACGGTGATTTTTATGATGCTACTGCAACATTCAACGCCAATGCAAGCATTGATCAGAAATGTAGTCGACAAGCAAGTTGTGTAGTGAAATCCGTTTGTGGTGGAAACAGGTCTTGTGAGCTAACCATTGACAATAATTTACTGCCATCAAAATATTGTCCTGACATTACAAAAGAAATTTATATCGAATACACTTGTGTGGATAACTATGTAAAACCCATAAAAACAGGTATAATGCGCTATCGTAACTTCATGTCCAACAGGCATGTTCTGACGTACGAAAAATTGACGCCTTTTTAGATTTAATATAAAAGAGCCAAATTTTGAATGCAAATGGACGTATAAAAATCGCTCAAGTAGAAAACAACCTTAAGGCAATTTCCCATTGCAGTCGCTTTGCCCGCGCGGGTGAAGAGCGCTTTGTTTTTCAGACACGTCACGGTCGCATTTAAATCGCGTTTAGTATGGTTACGAGCTACGTCGATTTTCAGTTTTTATTTGTGAGAAGTCAACTGATTCAAATCGACCTGATTGTGATACCAATTGTAAAGAAAATAAAACAGCACGAAAAATTTCGCCTTCTGGATTAACGAATTTATTATTTTGTCTTTGGGCAGTTTGTCTCTGTAATACAGAGGAATAATGCACGAAAAAAACGTTAGTTTCAATTTATATATGTACATTGTTTGTTTTAGCTCCCAACATAAGATTATCAAAGTCACCGAGCGAAGGTTTCATTGAAATAAAGAATGGTTCCACTTGGAAAAAAGTGAAAGAGGAATTCTGGGATATCAGTCGTGAAAAATCGCTGTGTCAGCACTTAGGATTTAATGGGACACTGGGGAATGTTGCTAAAACAAGGAGAATTAAGAAAGGTCAGGAAATTGCAAGTGGTAACCTTTGTTATGATGCACCTCTGAACAACAGTGTCCATCTTTATCCCTTTACAACAACGTCAAGCGTTGATGCGCCATATGTAACATGTGAGTTGGATTTTGATCAAATCATTCCAGTGAATTTCATCGTAAAAACAAATAACAAAACCTTTTGGTCTCGTTCAGCTTGCTGACCTTTAAAAAACTGTACTCTGTTTTAGGCAAGATATGTGAGAATGCATTATTACAGAACCACACCAAGTTTCCAGAGGCGATATTTTCAGGAAGTGGTTCAATTGAGAACACCAAGTACAAAGAAGCAAGGTTCTCTGGCGATGGTTGGTGTCCAACAGAGTCTGGACACAAATATCTTAAGATCGACCTTCAAAACGAATTTCACATAACGCGAGTTATGGTTATGGGTGATAAAAATCAAACAAAGTGGAGTGGATCATATTCATTGAAATACAGTCATAATGAAAGTTTGGTAGACAGTAGTAGTGGTTTACAGGTTAGTACGTGAGTATCTCTGATACGAGATCAATATATAAATTAATGCCATTGTCAATATTAAAATCAACCGCTTTAAAATACACAAACCAACGAATCGTTGTAGCAGCAATGCCCTGCGCTTTTTGGAGTGACTAGGAACTAATGAGGGAAATATATTGCGGTAAAACCTAGAATTTATAGAATATACTAACTACTGTAATTCAGTTTTACGGTATCAAAAGAACTGCAACAAGGTAAGAAAACAATCGTGTAAAGTAATCTCAACTGAAGTAATTAATTTTTTTCAAAACATCTTCTATAGATAAATGGTAATCAAAACGGTTATCAAGCACCAGCCACAGACGTCGACATTTATAATGTCAGATACATAAAGTTGAAAACAAATGAAAGCGCAGACTTTTGCCTTAGAATAGAAGTGTGTGGAGAAGGTGAATCAGTAGAATCTTTAATCGCCGGAAACCTTTTAATTTACCTTTTCATGTTAGCACAGTTAATAGAATATACATGGTTTGGAGACCATATAATACAACAATACAACTCATTAACTATGTTGAGGCACATTTATGCAAAAAATTGTTCCTTTCGCATCACATGTCTATTGTATTTTGCACAGATAAACCAATTGCAATCTTATAATTACCATATTTTTCAAGTCAAGGTTGATGAGCTTAGCTAGACGAATGCCATTGGTACGTTTGGCTAAAATACAAAAGAACCATTTTTTGCATAAACGTGGACAATAACATAGTTAATGAGTTGTATTGTACTTTTATTTAGTCTCCAAACCACGTACATTCTATTAACTGTGATGTTAGCAAGAGAAGGGAGAGATGAGATGGACAAGGTTTTGTAAATACGGCAAAATAATAAACCTAAAGACTTTACTATAATGAGATATTTTTTCAGTTTAAATTCTCTCAGCTCAAGCATGTTCACCTGCTTTAGTGTAAAGCGAATAAACGTTTTGGTTTTCTCGTTCCAGTCCAAACGCCTGCTCCTGTACAAAGGATTGTCGCCGAACCATCGTCCTATTCTGTCAATCTATCGTGGACAATACCAGTGGCTAAAAACTCTTCTTATATTACACATTTCATCATTTACTTGAACGGCACAAAGAGAGAAAGAATATCTCGTGTACAATATGGAAATAATTTTATTCTTCGAGGTCTGAAACCTAACACTTATTATAAAGTTGGCATAATGTCACAGGATGGTTATTCAAAAAAGTCCATAGCGGTCTACAAAAGTTATAAAACTAAAAGAGCAGGTAAGAATAAAGATGCCAAGTCTGAACCTGGTTGGCTTATGATTATTGAGTGAGCCACTCTACCTGTTGCTTTTACTCCTACTTCTACGCTTTAGTTTAAAGTCAGCTTAAATACGTTTGTAGTAAATTTAGATTGTTGATTTGGAAACTGACTGCATGTCTCCATTTTCCCCTATTACGTCATTTTGATTTGGTTTTGCACGCTAATAATAAAGGCTTAGTATACTGTCCTTTTTACTTCAACACTGCTACTGTGAAGGTTGTATTACAGCAAGTACAATATTTTGCACAAGAGTATAATAACACCGGAAATGCGGTAGTAGCTAATTCAACATATTTGCAACTAACCGCATTCTAAAAATTATGTTCTAATTTTCTCTGTCGACACTAAAAGTGATGTGAAATAAAATTTTTGAATATTCAATCGTGAATTATGATTAGGCATCCTTCCGATTATGATTTAAGATGTGTTTTTGGCTTTTTTATCCACCCTCAAGAATGAAGATCTTAAGGTCGTATGATCTGTATTAGAGGGAATGTTAAAAAACTCATTTTTATTCTTTGGTTGTTAAGGGTTTTTTCTTAGACACACTCAGTCAAGAAAGTGTCTCGCAGCTAAAACCCCAGACTTTCTAAAAGATAAATATGGCACCCGTTATTGGATTGAAATGGTCACCAACTGCTTAAGTGATTTTGCGTTGTTTCATTATCTGGATAACGAAGTATTGCATAATATCGAGACAGAAGGGAACGTCGTGGCTTCTTATGGTTCATATAGTAATCGTTTGTTTATATATGACGGGAACAATAAGGGTGGTAGAGATTTTGCAAACAGCACAATACATCGTATAAAACAAACAGCTGGTGAATCTCTATTTCTTTACAAGGTGGATAATTGTGTGCAGCCTAGTGTGCAGTATGTTGACGTGAAAAATACTTCATGCACCAAAGTGGCAGTACAAAAAATTACTTTCGGTAAGTAAAATTACTTAGCCATTGAACTTATAAATCGGGTCGTTTCTTCCTGTTATAAGTGCAACATGCACTCTGTAGTCTGTAAGTTGTAATCAGAGGGGGTATCGACTGCCCACCGTTATCTTGCTGTTAAGTTAATTAATTTAAAAATCTTTTGCCGGCCTTCAAAAAAGAACCGTGTAAACTAGCACAGATTGCGGGGGGAGAAGATTAAGTCATTAAAAAGAGGGGACTAAACCATGCAGTGCCTTTTTAAGGATTTCTTCGTCGGGGGGGGGGAGGAAGACGACAAAAGGGACCTTTTATCATGATTGAGAGGGGGAAAGGGGAAATAAAGAGAAAATATCTCACTCAATGGGGGGGGGGGCGAAAATCCATCGGTGGGAACGGAAGAGGGGGGGGGTTATAAATGGAGGCCCCAGTTATAAAGTTAAAAAGGCCCTGGAATAAATAATGGAGTATTCCTTTTAACTTGTACCATTAGTGCTCTTCATATTTCCCATTCTCTTGATCAGATGTTCATGTTATGATCATTACGACACACTATACAGTAGATATGGAAAATCTATAGATAGGGAAAAAACCTAGTGTTAGACTTTATGTCGTCTCTGTACAGGGAATATTCTGCCGCGCTGATCATGTCGGACGGAGCCTTTTATTTTTTATCGCCAGGCATATCGCATTACGCATGGCATTACTGGCATGTGCGACACTAATTTATTGCGAAAAATCAAAGCACGTTCTATGGGCCGAGTGTCTCTTCTGTTTGTTTCCAATATGACATGATATGCATTTTTTGTAAACTTCTCCATTGTTAGGTTCAGCGACTCAGTACGGCGACAAAATAAAAGATGTTCATTGTTCTCCAATACAACGTATGGTGATCCACAAAGCTCATTATGGAGATTTCATTGATGCTACAACATTCAATGCCGGTGCAACGATTGATAAGAAATGTAGTCGACAAGCAAGTTGTGAAGTGAAATCCCTCTGTGGTGGAAACAGATCTTGTGAACTGACCATTGACAATAATTTACTATCATCACCATATTGTCCTGACACAACGAAAGAACTTTATATCGAGTACACTTGTGTGGATAATTATATGAGTCCCATAACAACAGGTATGATTCCTTATCGTTCAGTCTTTTTACATTTTATACTGCTATAAGTAGCCCAACGATAGAAAAAAATTCTTCGGCCGATTCCGATCAACTCGATCATGATCGTTTAATCCAAAAATTTCCCACGAAATTCCTCGCAATTTCAGATCGAGGAATTTGGGAACTCTGATACAAAATGCTCGGATAAAAACGCTAATTTGAAATGATATACATTGTTCTACAGTTTCAGCTCCCAACATGAGATTATCAAAGTCACCGAACGAAGGTTTCATTGAAATAAATGACGGTTCCACTTGGAGAAAAGTGATAGACGAAACCTGGGACATCACTCTTGAAAAATCGCTGTCAGCACTTTGGATTAAAGGGACCGTAGGGAGCATTGTTAGGACTGAGGGAATCGAGCCAGGTCGTGAAATTGCAAGTGGTGACTTATGTTATGACGTACCTCAAAACGAGAGATGTTGTGTCCACCTTTATCCCTCTACAACAACGACAACAGTTAAGGCGCCATATGTGAAATGTGAGTAAAGTATATAGGTTTTTTTTATATAATTTTAATATTTTCATCCGGCTTAAACACAAATCACAGGATAATCACGTGTAAGATCAAAAAACCGTTCTCGTTTTAGGCAAGATATGTGAGAATGCATTATTACAGAACCACACCAAGTTTCCAGACACGATATTTTCTGGAAGTGGTTCTGCTGACAATACCAAGTACAAAGAAGCGAGATTTTCTAGCGATGGTTGGTGTCCAACAAAGTCTGGAGACAAATATCTTAAGATTGACCTTCAAAACGAATATCACATAACACGAGTTATAGTTATGGGTGATAAAAATCAAACAAAGTGGAGTGGATCATATTCATTGAATTACAGTCATGATGAAAGTTTGGTGAATGGCAGTGATGAAGTGCAGGTGTATAAAAATAAGAAATATATAGATTAATGTTAATATTATAATGAGTGAAGTTATGAAGATTATTTCAATTGCTTAAAAATACACAAAAAAACGATTGTAGTGTAAAGCAGAGATACCTATCAGCATATTCATGCCTACTCAATTTTTCTACTGACTAGGTACATACGCCGGAAATTATTGGCAGCTTTTGCAGAACAATTTAAGGAACTTTTCGTTCGTGGCTCCACTAACCATCTTTATTGCTAAATCCGACTACAACTTGGAAAGCAATCAAAGGACGATATCGTAACTGAAGTAATTCATATTTTCCAATATCTTTCTAGATAAATGGAAATCAAAACGCTTATCAAGTATCAGCTACAGACGTGGATATTTATAATGTCCGATACATGAAGTTGAAGTCAAACGCAGGAACAAACTTTTGCCTTAGAATAGAAGTGTGTGGTGAAGGTGAGTCGGTAGAATCGCCCGAAATCTTCTGAAACGATAAATATCGGACAGGATGATGATTACATTATAGAAAGAAGAAAAACAAATGTAAAACATGTATTTATGTTAAATTAATTAGTGTAAAAAAGAAACAGTTATCACAAAAGTTCCGATTTTCACTATTTAAAATGATCTTAGTTTAAATTTAAAAGATGTAGAGATCAAGCATGTTCACCTGCTGTAGAATAATGCAAACTTGTGACTTGCGTTTTGTTTACTTTTTTTTTCATTCAAGTCCAAACGCCAGCTCCTGTACAAAAGATTATCGCTGAACCATCGTTCTATTCTGTCAATCTAACGTGGACAATACCAGCGGCTGAAACGTCTTCTTATATAACTTATTTCATCATTTATTTGAATAACGGCACAGAGAGAGAAAGAATATCTCGTGCTAAGTATGGAAATCATTACGTTCTTCGAAGTCTCAACCCGAACACTCATTATTATGTTGGCATAAAGACACAGGATAGAAATTCCATGACGTCCACAATAGTTTACAAAAGCTTTAAAACTAAAAGAGCTGGTAAGGTATACTAGAATAGAAAGCACGCTAAATTTAGTAAATCTTTTCCCCATTTTTTCCAGAGAGATTGCACGAGTTATTAGGCATGGTGTAGCAATCATGATTGGTATGCTATTTAATAGGGCCATAATAAACAAAAATAGTTAAACAGCGTTTCAGTACCACTCAGAGTTCAGGTAAATACCTGTCCCTGGTTTCTAAGCCGCTGGTAATCCCATATCCGCCGCCTCATTGGCCGGTGAATTAAGCGTTAATTGCCTATTTTCGCGTTGTCAAGGGTTTTTTATCAGACACACTCAGTCAGGAATGTGCCTCGCAGCTGAAACTCCAACCTTTCGAGATGATAGCTATGCTTCCCGTTATTGGGCTGAAATGGTCACCAACTGCTTGAATGATACTGCGCTGTTTCGTTACCTCGATAACAATCTGTTGCACAATATCGAAACGGGAGGAAACGTCGCGTCTGAATATGGTAATTCAAACTACAAAAATCGTTTGTTTCTATTTGCTGGTAAAAATCAGGCTGGCAGAGATTATGCAAACAACACAAAACATCGTATAAAACAAACAGTTGGTGGATCTCTACTTCTTTACGAAGTGAAAAATTGTGTTCAGCCTGGGCCTAGTGGACGGTATGTTGACGTGAAAAATACTTCATGCAGCGACACAGCAGAACAAAAGTTTACTTTAGGTAAGACGTTTACACTTCACATTTTTACAGTGGAACTAACATAACAGGTTTTATAACAGGTTTGCTAATCCATTGTAGACGTTCTAAATTTTCATTTGTCACGTTTTCATGCCCTCGTTTTCGTGTGACCTAGCTCTTGTTTCTTGCACAATAATGTTAAAAATTGAATTGGAGTTCAGGGATAAAATGAGTGGGATAACAATGACAGTTATTTTGATGCAATACTGATATAATAAAATGTATTGGTCTGTGCGATTTTAGGTTCAGTAACGCAGTACGGCGACGAAATGAAAGGTGTTCAATGTTCTCCAAAAATACGTATGGTGATCCACAAAGCTCATTATGGTGATTTCAATAAAAGCGGGACATTTGATGCGAATTCAGCAATTGATGCGCAGTGTAGTAGACTAACAAACTGTCAGGTGAAACCTCTTTGTAGTGGAAAAAGTTCCTGTGAACTGATCGTCAACAATAATTTACTGCCATCAAAATATTGCCCTGATATTGCAAAAGAACTTTATGTTGAATACACTTGTGTGGATAATTACGTAGAACCGATAACCACAGGTAATATGAACTCTAATACAGACTGCTCTGGGAAAGGTATAAATTCTGGTGATACATTTTATGAGAGTAAATACTGTTTCTGTTTTAGCTTCCAACATAAGATTATCAAAGTCACCTAACAAAGGTTTCCTTGAAATAAAATACGGTTCCACTTGGAGAAAAGTTAATGAAGAAATTCCGTTTAAGAACCGGGAAAACATCCTGTGTGAGCGTTTAGGATTCATTCGGACAAGTTGGAACAATGTCAGTACAAAGGAAATTGGAAACAGACAAGTTATTGCAACCGGTGATCTCTGTTATAACAACACAAAATCTAGCAATACCGCCTGTTGTACGCATCTTCTACTTGCTACGGTCGCTCCTGACATCAAGTTGCCATATTTCACATGTGAGTACATATGATCTATACCTCTGCATGTGTTCCAGTTAAAACGAAGTTAACGAGCAATCATGGAAGAAAAAGTATAGCGGTACCTGGCTTCCCCCTTGAAAATTCAATATACTTACTATACCACTTTATTTATCTCTTATTTAGGCAGTGAGATATGCGAGAACCCATTGTTACAGAACGAAACTAAGTTTCCAGACACGGTATTTTCTGGAAATGGTTCTACTGACAATACCAAGTACAAAGAAGCGAGATTTTCTAGCGATGGTTGGTGTCCAACAGAGTCTGGAGACAAATATCTTAAGATTGACCTTCTAAACGAATATCGCATAACACGAGTTATGATTATGGGGGATAAAGATCAGACAAAATGGAGTGGATCATATTCATTGAAATACAGTCATCATGAAAGTTTGGTGGATGGCGGTGATGAAGTACAGGTGTACAATCTAGAATAAGAAATATATAGATTAATGTCAATATCATAATGAGCGAAGTTATCAAGAACATTTCAATTGTCTAAAAATACACAAGAAAACGAATTGTAGCGTAAACCAGAGATACTTAGTAGCAAATTCATGCCTACTCAATATTTCTACTGACTTGGGAGCTTTTGCAGAACAATATAAGGAGCTTTTCGTTCGTGGCTCCACTAACCATCTGTATTAGCAATACAGAAGTTATGAAATTATGAAGATTATTTCAATTGCTTAAAAATACACAAAAAAACGATTGTAGTGTAAAGCAGAGATACCTATCAGCATATTCATGCCTACTCAATTTTTCTACTGACTAGGTACATACGCCGGAAATTATTGGCAGCTTTTGCAGAACAATATAAGGAGCTTTTCGTTCGTTGCTCCACTAACCATCTTTATTGCTAAATCCGACTGCGACTTGGAAAGCAATCGAAGGACGTTATCGTAACTGCAGTAATTCATATTTTTCAACATCTTTCTAGATAAATGGAAATCAAAACGCTTATCAAGTATCAGCCACAGACGTGGATATTTATAATGTCCGATACATGAAGTTGAAGTCAAACAGAGGAACAAACTTTTGCCTTAGAATAGAAGTGTGTGGTGAAGGTGAGTCGGTAGAATCGCCCAAAATCATCTGAAACAATAAATATCGGACAGGATGATGATTACATTATAGAAAGAAGAAAAAAAAAGTAAAACATGTATTTATGTTAAATTAATTAGTGTAAAAAAGAAACAGTTATCACAAAAGTTCCCATTTTCACTATTTAAAATGCTTTCTTAGTTTAAATTTATATGTTGTAGAGATCAAGCATGTTCACCTGCTGTAGCATAATGCAAACTTGTGACTTGCGTTTTGTTTACTTTTTTTTCATTCAAGTCCAAACGCCAGCTCCTGTACAAAAGATTATCGCTGAACCATCGTTCTATTCTGTCAATCTAACGTGGACAATACCAGCGGCTGAAACGTCTTCTTATATAACTCATTTCATCATTTATTTGAATAACGGCACAAAAAGAGAAAGAATATCTCGTGCTAAGTGTGGAAATCATTACGTTCTTCGAAGTCTCAACCCGAACACTCATTATAATGTTGGCATAAAGACACAGGATAGAAATTCCATGACGTCCACAATAGTTTACAAAAGCTTTAAAACTAAAAGAGCTGGTAAGGTATACTAGAGTAGAAACCACGCTATGTTTAGTAAATCTTTTTCCCATTTTTCCCAGAGAGATTGTACGAGTTATTAGGCATGGTGTGCAATCATGATTGGTATGCTATTTAATAGGGCCATAATAAACAAAAATAGTTAAACAGCGTTTCTGTACCACACAGAGTTCAGGTAAATACCTGTCCCTGGTTTCTAAGCCGCTGGTAATCCCGTATCCACCCCTTCATTAACCGGTGAATTAAGCGTTAATTGCCTATTTTCGCGTTGTCAAGGGTTTTTTATCAGACACACTCAGTCAGGAATGTGTCTCGCCGCTGAAACTTCAACCTTTCGAGATGATAGCTATGCCTCCCGTTATTGGGCTGAAATGGTCACCAACTGCTTGAATGATACTGCGCTGTTTCGTTACCTCGATAACAATCTGTTGCACAATATCGAGACGGGAGGGAACGTCGCGTCTGAATATGGTAATACAAACTACAAAAATCGTTTGTTTCTATTTGCTGGTAAAAATCAGGCTAGAAGAGATTATGCAAACAACACAAAACATCGTATAAAACAAACAGTTAGTGGATCTCTATTTCTTTACGAAGTGAAAAATTGTGTTCAGCCTACGCCTAGTGGACGGTATGTTGACGTGAAAAATACTTCATGCAGCGACACAGCAGAACAAAAGTTTACTTTTGGTAAGACGTTTACACTTCAGATTTTTACATTGGAACTAACATAACAGGTTTTATAGCAAGTTTTCTAATCCATTATAGACGTTCTAAATTTTCATTTGTCACGTTTTCATGCCCTCGTTTCCGTGTGACCTATCTCTTGTTTCTTGCACAATAATGTTAAAAATTGAATTGGAGTTCCGGGATAAAATGTGTGGGATAACTATGATTGTTATTTTGATGCAATACTGATATAATATAATGTATTGTTCTGTGCGATTTTAGGTTCAGTAACGCAGTACGGCGACGAAATGAAAGGTGTTCAATGTTCTCCAAAACAACGTATGGTGATCCACAAAGCTCATTATGGTGATTTCAATAAAAGCAGGACATTTGATGTGAATGCAGCCATTGATGCACAGTGTAGTAGACTAACAAACTGTGAGGTGAAATCTCTTTGTAGTGGAAAAAGTTCCTGTGAACTGACCGTCAACAATAATTTACTGCCATCAAAATATTGCCCTGATATTGCGAAAGAACTTTATGTTGAATACACTTGTGTGGATAATTACGTAGAACCCATAACAACAGGTAATATGAACTCTAATGCAGACTGCTCTGGGAAAGGTATAAATTCTGGTGATACATTCTATGAGAGTAAATACTGTTTCTATTTTAGCTTCCAACATAAGATTATCAAAGTCACCTAACAAAGGTTTCCTTGAAATAAAGAACGATTCCACTTGGAGAAAAGTTAATGAAGAATTTCCGTTTAAGAACCGGGAAAACATCCTGTGTGAGCGTTTAGGATTCATTGGGACAAGTTGGAACAATGTCAGTACAAAGGAAATTGGAAACAGACAAGTTATTGCAACCGGTGATCTCTGTTATAACAACACAAAATCAAGCAATACCCCCTGTTGTACCCATCTTCTACTTGCTACGGTCGCTCCTGACATCAAGTTGCCATATTTCACATGTGAGTACATATGATCTATACCTCTGCATGTGTTCCAGTTAAAACGAAGTTAAAGGGCAATCATGGAAGAAAAAGTATAGCGGTATCTGGCTTCCCCCCTGAAAATTCAATATACTTACTATACCACTTTATTTATCTCTTATTTAGGCAGTGAGATATGCGAGAACCCATTGTTACAGAACGAAACTAAGTTTCCAGACACGGTATTTTCTGGAAGTGGTTCTACTGACAATACCAAGTACAATGAAGCGAGATTTTCTAGCGATGGTTGGTGTCCAACAGAGTCTGGAGACAAATATCTTAAGATTGACCTTCTAAACGACTATCGCATAACACAAGTTATGATTATGGGGGATAAAGATCAGACAAAGTGGAGTGGATCATATTCATTGAAATACAGTCATGATGAAAGTTTGGTGGATGGCGGTGATGAAGTGCAGGTGTATAAGCTAGAATAAGAAATATATAGATTAATGTTAATATTATAATGAGTGAAGTTATCAAGATTATTTCAAATGCCTAAAAATACACAAGAAAACGAATTGTAGCGTAAAGCAGAGATACCTAGTAGCATATTCATGGCTACTCAATTTTTCCACTGACTTGGGAGGTTTTGCAGAACAATGTAAGGAGCTTTTCGTTCGTGGCTCCACTAACCACCTTTATTGCTAAATCCGACTACAACTTGGAAAGCAATCGAAGGACGTTATCGTAACTGAAGTAATTCATATTTTCCAATATCTTTCTAGATAAATGGAAATCAAAACGCTTATCAAGTATCAGCCACACACGTGGATATTTATAATGTCCGATACATGAAGTTGAAGTCAAACGGAGGAACAAACTTTTGCCTTAGAATAGAAGTGTGTGGTGAAGGTGAGTCGGTAGAATCGCCCAAAATCATCTGAAACAATAAATATCGGACTGGATGATGATTACATTATAGAAAGAAGAAAAAGAAAAGTAAAACATGTATTTATGTTAAATTAATTAGTGTAAAAAAGAAACAGTTATCACAAAAGTTCCGATTTTCACTATTTAAAATGCTTTCTTAGTTTAAATTTATATGTTGTAGAGATCAAGCATGTTCACCTGCTGTAGCATAATGCACACTTGTGACTTGCGTTTTGTTTACTTTTTTTTCATTCAAGTCCAAACGCCAGCTCCTGTACAAATGATTATCGCTGAACCATCGTTCTATTCTGTCAATCTAACGTGGATAATACCAGCGGCTGAAACGTCTTCTTATATAACTGATTTCATCATTTATTTGAATAACGGCACAAAGAGAGAAAGAATATCTCGTGCTAAGTGTGGAAATCATTACGTTCTTCGAAGTCTCAACCCGAACACTCATTATAATGTTGGCATAAAGACACAGGATAGAAATTCCATGACGTCCACAATAGTTTACAAAAGCTTTAAAACTAAAAGAGCTGGTAAGGTATACTAGAGTAGAAACCACGCTATGTTTAGTAAATCTTTTTCCCATTTTTCCCAGAGAGATTGTACGAGTTATTAGGCATGGTGTGCAATCATGATTGGTATGCTATTTAATAGGGCCATAATAAACAAAAATAGTTAGACAGCGTTCCAGTACCACACAGAGTTCAGGTAAATACCTGTCCCTGGTTTCTAAGCCTCATGTAATCCCGTATCCACCACCTCGTTGGCCGGTGAATAAAGCGTTAATTGCCTATTTTCGCGTTGTCAAGGGTTTTTTATCAGACACACTCAGTCAGGAATGTGTCTCGCAGCTGAAACTTCAACCCTTCGAGATGATAGCTATGCCTCCCGTTATTGGGCTGAAATGGTCACCAACTGCTTGAATGATACCGCGCTGTTTCGTTACCTCGATAACAATCTGTTGCACAATATCGAAACGGGAGGGAACGTTGCGTCTGAATATGGTAATACAAACTACAAAAATCGTTTGTTTCTATTTGCTGGTAAAAATCAGGCTGGGAGAGATTATGCAAGCAACACAAAACATCGTATAAAACAAACAGTTGGTGGATCTCTGTTTCTTTACGAAGTGAAAAATTGTGTTCAGCCTAGGCCTAGTGGACAGTATGTTGACGTGAAAAATACTTCATGCAGCGACACAGCAGAACAAAAGTTTACTTTTGGTAAGACGTTTACACTTCAGATTTTTACAGTGGAACTAACATAACAGGTTTTATAACAGGTTTTCTAATCCATTATTGACGTTCTAAATTTTCGTTTTGTCACGTTTTCGTGCCCTCGTTTCCGTGTGACCTAGCTCTTGTTTCTTGCACAATAATGTTAAAAATTGAATTGGAGTTCAGGGATAAAATGAGTAGAATAACTATGAAAGTTATTTTGATGCAATACTAATGTAATATAATGTATTGGTCTGTGCGATTTTAGGTTCAGTAACGCAGTACGGCGACGAAATGAAAGGTGTTCAATGTTCTCCAAAACAACGTATGGTGATCCACAAAGCTCATTACGGTGATTTCAATAAAAGCAGGACATTTGATGTGAATGCAGCCATCGATGCGCAGTGTAGTAGACTAACAAATTGTCAGGTGAAACCTCTTTGTAGTGGAAAAAGTTCCTGTGAACTGACCGTCAACAATAATTTACTGCCATCAAAATATTGCCCTGATATTGCAAAAGAACTTTATGTTGAATACACTTGTGTGGATAATTACGTAGAACCCATAACAACAGGTAATATGAACTCTAATACAGACTGCTCTGGAAAAGGTATAAATTCTGACGATATATTCTATGAAATACTTTTTCTATTTTAGTTACCAACATAAGATTATCAAAGTCACCTAACAAAGGTTTCCTTGAAATAAAGAACGATTCCACTTGGAGAAAAGTTAATGAAGAAATTCCGTTTAAGAACCGGGAAAACATCCTGTGTGAGCGTTTAGGATTCATTGCGACAAGTTGGAACAATGTCAGTACAAAGGAAATTGGAAACAGACAAGTTATTGCAACCGGTGATCTCTGTTATAACAACACAAAATCAAGCAATACCCCCTGTTGTACCCATCTTCTACTTGCTACGGTCGCTCCTGACACCAAGTTGCCATATTTCACATGTGAGTACATATGATCTATACCTCTGCATGTGTTCCAGTTAAACGAAGTTAACCGGCAATCATGGAAGAAAAAGTATAGCGGTATCTGGTTTCCCCCACAAAATTCAATAAACTTACTATACCACTTTATTTATCTCTTATTTAGGCAGTGAGGTATGCGAGAACGCATTGTTACAGAACGAAACTAAGTTTCCAGACACGGTATTTTCTGGAAATGGTTCTACTGACAATACCAAGTACAAAGAAGCGAGATTTTCTAGCGATGGTTGGTGTCCAACCGAGTCTGGAGACAAATATCTTAAGATTGACCTTCAAAACGACTATCGCATAACACAAGTTATGATTATGGGTGATAAAGATCAGACAAAGTGGAGTGGATCATATTCATTGAAATACAGTCATGATGAAAGTTTGGTGGATGGCGGTGATGAAGTGCAGGTGTATAAGCTAGAATAAGAAATATATAGATTAATGTTATTTATAATGAGTGAAGTTATCAATATTATTTCAAATGCCTAAAAATACACAAGAAAACGAATTGTAGCGTAAAGCAGAGATACCTAGTAGCAAATTCATGGCTACTCAATTTTTCCACTGACTTGGGAGGTTTTGCAGAACAATGTAAGGAGCTTTTCGTTCGTGGCTCCACTAACCACCTTTATTGCTAAATCCGACTACAACTTGGAAAGCAATTGAAGGACGTTATCGTAACTGAAGTAATTCATATTTTCCAATATCTTTCTAGTTAAATGGAAATCAAAACGCTTATCAAGTATCAGCGACAGACGTGGATATTTATAATGTCCGATACATGAAGTTGAAGTCAAACGGAGGAACAAACTTTTGCCTTAGAATAGAAGTGTGTGGTGAAGGTGAGTCGGTAGAATCGCCCGAAATCTTCTGAAACAATAAATATCGGACAGGATGATGGATGATGATCACAAAAGTTCCGATTTTCACTATTTAAAATTTTTTTTAGTTTAAATTTATAAGATGTAGAGCTCAAGCTTGTTCACCTGCTGTAGTAGGTATAATGAAACTTGCGACTTGCGTTTTGTTTACTTTTCTTTCATTCCAGTCCAAACGCCAGCTCCCGTACAAAGGATTCTCGCCGAACCATCGTTCTATTCTGCCAATCTAACGTGGACAATACCATTGGCTAAAACGTCTTCTTATATAACTCATTTCATCATTTATTTGAATAACGGCACAGAGAGAGAAAGAATATCCCGTGCTCAATATGGAAATCATTTCATTCTTCGAAGTCTCAACCCGAACACTTATTATAAAGTTGGCATAAAGACACAGGATAGAAATTCCATGACGTCCACAATAGTTTACAAAAGCTTTAAAACTAAAAGAGCTGGTAAGGTATACTAGAATAGAAAGCACGATAAGTTTAGATTGCACGAGTTATTATAATTATAGGCATGGTGTAGCAATCATGATTGGTATGCTATTTAATAGGGCTATAATAAACAAAAATAATTAAACAGCGTTTCAGTACCACACAGAGTTCAGGTAAATACCTGTCCCTGGTTTCTAAGGCTCATGTAATCCCGTATCCACCACCTCGTTGGCCGGTGAATTAAGCGTTAATTGCCTATTTTCGCGTTGTCAAGGGTTTTTTATCAGACACACTCAGTCAGGAATGTGTCTCGCCGCTGAAACTACAGCCTTTCGAGATGATAGCTATGCCTCCCGTTATTGGGCTGAAATGGTCACCAACTGCTTGAATGATACCGCGCTGTTTCGTTACCTCGATAACAATCTGTTGCACAATATCGAAACGGGAGGGAACGTCGCGTCTGAATATGGTAATACAAACTACAAAAATCGTTTGTTTCTATATGCTGGTAAAAATCAGGCTGGGAGAGATTATGCAAACAACACAAAATATCGTATAAAACAAACAGTTGGTGGATCTCTATTTCTTTACGAAGTGAAAAATTGTGTTCAGCCTAGGCCTAGTGGACAGTATGTTGACGTGAAAAATACTTCATGCAGCGACACAGCAGAACAAAAGTTTACTTTTGGTAAGACGTTTACACTTCAGATTTTTACAATGGAACTAACATAACAGGTTTTATAACAGGTTTTCTAATCCATTATAGACGTTCTAAATTTTCATTTGTCACGTTTTCATGCCCTCGTTTCCGTGTGACCTATCTCTTGTTTCTTCCACAATAATGTTAAAAATTGAATTGGAGTTCAGGGATAAAATGAGTAGAATAACTATGACAGTTATTTTGATGCAATACTAATGTAATATAATGTATTGTTCTGTGCGATTTTAGGTTCAGTAACGCAGTACGGCGACGAAATGAAAGGTGTTCAATGTTCTCCAAAACAACGTATGGTGATCCACAAAGCTCATTATGGTGATTTCAATAAAAGCAGGACATTTGATGTGAATGCAGCCCATGATGCGCAGTGTAGTAGACTAACAAATTGTCAGGTGAAACCTCTTTGTAGTGGAAAAAGTTCCTGTGAACTGACCGTCAACAATAATTTACTGCCATCAAAATATTGCCCTGATATTGCAAAAGAACTTTATGTTGAATACACTTGTGTGGATAATTACGTAGAACCCATAACAACAGGTAATATGAACTCTAATACAGACTGCTCTGGAAAAGGTATAAATTCTGACGATATATTCTATGAAATACTTTTTCTATTTTAGTTACCAACATAAGATTATCAAAGTCACCTAACAAAGGTTTCCTTGAAATAAAGAACGATTCCACTTGGAGAAAAGTTAATGAAGAAATTCCGTTTAAGAACCGGGAAAACATCCTATGTGAGCGTTTAGGATTCATTGCGACAAGTTGGAACAATGTCAGTACAAAGGAAATTGGAAACAGACAAGTTATTGCAACCGGTGATCTCTGTTATAACAACACAAAATCAAGCAATACCCCCTGTTGTACCCATCTTCTACTTGCTACGGTCGCTCCTGACACCAAGTTGCCATATTTCACATGTGAGTACATATGATCTATACCTCTGCATGTGTTTCAGTTAAAACGAAGTTAACGGGCAATCATGGAAGAAAAAGTATAGCGGTATCTGGTTTCCCCCCACAAAATTCAATAAACTTACTATACCACTTTATTTATCTCTTATTTAGGCAGTGAGGTATGCGAGAACGCATTGTTACAGAACGAAACTAAGTTTCCAGACACGGTATTTTCTGGAAATGGTTCTACTGACAATACCAAGTACAAAGAAGCGAGATTTTCTAGCGATGGTTGGTGTCCAACCGAGTCTGGAGACAAATATCTTAAGATTGACCTTCAAAACGACTATCGCATAACACAAGTTATGATTATGGGTGATAAAGATCAGACAAAGTGGAGTGGATCATATTCATTGAAATACAGTCATGATGAAAGTTTGGTGGATGGCGGTGATGAAGTGCAGGTGTATAAGCTAGAATAAGAAATATATAGATTAATGTTAATATTATAATGAGTGAAGTTATCAAGATTATTTCAAATGCCTAAAAATACACAAGAAAACGAATTGTAGCGTAAAGCAGAGATACCTAGTAGCATATTCATGGCTACTCAATTTTTCCACTGACTTGGGAGGTTTTGCAGAACAATGTAAGGAGCTTTTCGTTCGTGGCTCCACTAACCACCTTTATTGCTAAATCCTACTACAACTTGGAAAGCAATCGAAGGACGTTATCGTAACTGAAGTAATTCATATTTTTCAATATCTTTCTAGATAAATGGAAATCAAAACGCTTGTCAAGTATCAGCGACAGACGTGGATATTTATAATGTCCAATACATGAAGTTGAAGTCAAACGGAGGAACAAACTTTTGCCTTAGAATAGAAGTGTGTGGTGAAGGTGAGTCGGTAGAATCGCCCGAAATCTTCTGAAACAATAAATATCGGACAGGATGATGAATGATGATCACAAAAGTTCCGATTTTCACTATTTAAAATGTTTTTTTAGTTTAAATTTATAAGATGTAGAGCTCAAGCTTGTTCACCTGCTGTAGTAGGTATAATGAAACTTGCGACTTGCGTCTTGTTTACTTTTCTTTCATTCCAGTCCAAACGCCAGCTCCCGTACAAAGGATTCTCGCCGAACCATCGTTCTATTCTGTCAATCTAACGTGGACAATACCATTGGCTAAAACGTCTTCTTATATAACTCATTTTATCATTTATTTGAATAACGGCACAGAGAGAGAAAGAATATCCCGTGCTCAATATGGAAATCATTTCATTCTTCGAAGTCTCAACCCGAACACTTATTATAAAGTTGGCATAAAGACACAGGATGGAAATTCCATGACGTCCACAATAGTTTATAAAAGCTTTAAAACTAAAAGAGCTGGTAAGGTATACTAGAATAGAAAGCACGATAAGTTTAGATTGCACGAGTTATTATAATTATAGGCATGGTGTAGCAATCATGATTGGTATGCTATTTAATAGGGCCATAATAAACAAAAATAGTCAAACAGCGTTTCAGTACCACTCAGAGTTCAGGTAAATACCTGTCCCTGGTTTCTAAGCCGCTGGTAATCCCGTATCCACCACCTCGTTGGCCGGTGAATTAAGCGTTAATTGCCTATTTTCGCGTTGTCAAGGGTTTTTTATCAGACACACTCAGTCAGGAATGTGTCTCGCTGCTGAAACTACAGCCTTTCGAGATGATAGCTATGCCTCCCGTTATTGGGCTGAAATGGTCACCAACTGCTTGAATGATACTGCGCTGTTTCGTTACCTCGATAACAATCTGTTGCACAATATCGAGACGGGAGGGAACGTCGCGTCTGAATATGGTAATACAAACTACAAAAATCGTTTGTTTCTATATGCTGGTAAAAATCAGGCTGGGAGAGATTATGCAAACAACACAAAACATCGTATAAAACAAACAGTTGGTGGATCTCTATTTCTTTACGAAGTGAAAAATTGTGTTCAGCCTAGGCCTAGTGGACAGTATGTTGACGTGAAAAATACTTCATGCGGCGACACAGCAGAACAAAAGTTTACTTTTGGTAAGACGTTTACACTTCAGATTTTTACAGTGGAACTAACATAACAGGTTTTATAACAGGTTTTCTAATCCATTATTGACGTTCTAAATTTTCGTTTGTCACGTTTTCGTGCCCTCGTTTCCGTGTGACCTAGCTCTTGTTTCTTGCACAATAATGTTAAGAATTGAATTGGAGTTCAGGGATAAAATGAGTAGAATAACTATGACAGTTATTTTGATGCAATACTAATGTAATATAATGTTTTGGTCTGTGCGATTTTAGGTTCAGTAACGCAGTACGGCGACGAAATGAAAGGTGTTCAATGTTCTCCAAAACAACGTATGGTGATCCACAAAGCTCATTATGGTAATTTCAATAAAAGCAGGACATTTGATGTGAATGCAGCCATTGATGCGCAGTGTAGTAGACTAACAAATTGTCAGGTGAAACTTCTTTGTAGTGGAAAAAGTTCCTGTGAACTGACCGTCAACAATAATTTACTGCCATCAAAATATTGCTCTGATATTGCAAAAGAACTTTATGTTGAATACACTTGTGTGGATAATTACGTAGAACCCATAACAACAGGTAATATGAACTTTAATACAGACTGCTCTGGGAAAGGTATAAATTCTGGTGATATATTCTATGACAGGAAATATTGTTTCTATTTTAGCTTCCAACATAAGATTATCCAAGTCACCTAACAAAGGTTTCCTTGAAATAAAAAACGGTTCCACTTGGAGAAAAGTTAATGAAGAAATTCCGTTTAAGAACCGGGAAAACATCCTGTGTGAGCGTTTAGGATTCATTGGGACAAGTTGGAACAATGTCAGTACAAAGGAAATTGGAAACAGACAAGTTATTGCAACCGGTGATCTCTGTTATAACAACACAAAATCAAGCAATACCCCCTGTTGTACCCATCTTCTACTTGCTACGGTCGCTCCTGACATCAAGTTGCCATATTTCACATGTGAGTACATATGATCTATACCTCTGCATGTGTTCCAGTTAAAACGAAGTTAACGGGCAATCGTGGAAGAAAAAGTATAGCGGTATCTGGCTGCCCCCCACAAAATTCAATATACTTACTATACCACTTTAATTTATGTCTTATTTAGGCAGTGAGATATGCGAGAACCCATTGTTACAGAACGAAACTAAGTTTTCAGACACTGTATTTTCTGGAAGTGGTTCTGCTGACAATACCAAGTACAAAGAAGCGAGATTTTCTAGCAATGGTTGGTGTCCAACCGAGTCTGGAAACAAATATCTTAAGATTGACCTTCAAAACGACTATCACATAACACGCGTAATGATTATGGGTGATAAAGATCAGACAAAGTCGAGTGGATCATATTCATTGAAATACAGTCATGATGAAAGTTTGGTAGACGGTGGTAGTGGTTTACAGGTTAGTAGCTACGTGAGTGTCCTTGATGCGTGATCAATATTCTGCTGTAATGAAACTTAGTTTATATAAAGACTGCAATTATAATTTATTTGCAAAATTACTGGCTCAAACGCGGATAAAAATTTCTTGCTTTTAGGCGATATTTTTTAATCTGGCCTATGAAATAAGAAAGTGCGTTTCTTCCTAAATCCTCTTTTAGATAACAGGAAACATGTACAGCTTTCAAGCATCGACCACGGACGTTGATATTTATAATGCGAGATATATCAAGATACAATCAACTGGAAATACAGACTTTTGTCTCAGAATAGAACTCTGCGGAGAAGGTGCGGTTTGTCAGTTTTTAAATTTGTCAGTTCAATGTTTCTTCGAACTGAATTAATTCCATCTTTCTCCCAGTGCAATCTCTGGCTCCTGTTGAAAACGTTTTTGCTAAACCATCAAATTTCTCTGTTCATCTGTCATGGACAATACCATCGCCTGTGGCATCCACTTTCATCACACATTTTATCATTTACCTAAACGGTACCGAGGTAAAAAAAATATCGCGCGCATATTATGCAAATCAATACATTCTTCGAGAGCTCACACCAAACACTAATTATGTTGTTGGCATAAAGACACAGGATGGTCAACTAAAGAATACTCAGACAATAGTTTACCATAAGTTCAAGACCAAAGAAGCTGGTATGCATAATGTAGAGAGGCTTCTGATTTTTTCTTAATAATTCAAATTCAAATAATTGTTTTTATTCTTTACTATCATAGTTCCAAGTGGAGCTCCAGGCAGTGTTATGATTAAATCTCGTAGTAAAAACTCGCTCGAAATTTCTTGGAGAGCTCCTGATAAGATATTTTGGAACGGTGAATTGGTGGGATATCAGATTTGTTTTTCTAGAAAGGAAAATGATGAAAGTCCGAAATGTTCAAACATAAAGGTTTTGTCTACCTTAACATACGTTATTTCTAATCTTATTCCTTCAAAAAAATACTTTGTGACAGTCTCGGCTGGTACAAAAATTGGTTTTGGAAACACAAGCTCAGAAATAAGTGAAATAACAGATGGAGGTAAAGAAAATAAAAAGGACTTTTTAAAAAGCGTACAGCATGGCCGAACGACATAAAAAATTGTTAATTTTTTACTCCAAAGTGAAATTAACATGTGTTATTTTCCATCGTAATTATCGCTACTCTGGTTTTAGTAAATGAAAGTAATCACCACACAAAGATTAACTTTCACGACCCGGGTCGTGAAAGTTAATCTTTGTGTGGTGATTACTTTCATTTACTAAAACCAGAGTAGCGATATCGATAATTACGATGGATTATATACCTGGTTGCCGTGAACTCATAAACTTCAATGTGTTATTTTATGATGTAGAGCCTGTGAACCCTGTTGTGATGTCCCACTTTGATCTTGGTTTAACGATACCTAAGGCAGCGCCCTACATAAGGTGCGTGTACATTTTAGGCGTAACATTTTGTCAAAGCAAGTGTGTGTGAACATCAGTCATGTTTTCTCCATTCAGAGAAGTACTGATTATTGTTCAAAGAGCAACGTCAAGTAGTCAAACACCTAGTGAAGACATAAAAACAAGTAAACTGAGACCGTACCAATCAGACACTCAAGATCTTTATATCACTGCTTATTTGAGAGCAGACGTTCTCCCTTTGTCGTTCGTGATCGGTGATGGCAAAAAATACAGCTATGAAAACGTAACATACGTTAATCAACCTCTTCAACCAAACACAAGTTACAACGTGTTCCTGAGATTCTTTGAAAGCCAGGTAAATGAATGAATGTGATATAGCATGTATAAATAATAAATTTGTTTTCATTGGATCCTAAAGTTAACTACATGTCTTTCGTCTAGAATTCCTACTACTCCACAGGGTGGAGCAAAAGTATAAAGACGAAGGTGACCCCAGGTGAAAAATTATGAATATACAAGTTTGTTGAAATATTTCATTGCCGCTGTGAGTTTACGTGTATAATTCTAGATGCTTTAAGGGGTCTTAATTTCGAGTAGAATTATACATAGCAAAAAATCATTTTCTTATTGAGAAAATATATCTTATTTTAAGAATTTTTTTCTTATGTAAAGAAAATTTTTCTTAGACTGATAATTTTTTCTAATTCCAGGATATAAAATCTCGTTTAGAAAAGTAATTTCTCAAAATAAGAAAGTGGTCAGCCCACAGATTTACAGATTTTAACACAAGAAATTGTATTCTTATGAATTGGAAATTTTTTTCTTAAACTGAGAAAATAATTTCTTTACATAAGAAAGATTATCTTAACTTCTGAAATTGTGAATATGAGAAAAATAATTTTGAGCAATATCCCAAATATTTCTTAAAATAGGAAAGCTTGCCTTATCTGATCCTCGTTTCAAGAAAATAATTTTTTGGAATAAGAAGATTATTTTGAAAACAAGAGCTAAATGGGGTATAGTAAAAAAATACTATACAATAGAATTATCATTATTTACAATGAACGAATTTTCGCCTCCCTTCATAAAGCAATATCCCAAATATTTCCTAAAATAAGAAAGCTTGCCTTATCTGATCCTCGTTTCAAGAAAATAATTTCTTGGAATAAGAAGATTATTTTGAAAACAAGAGCTAAAATGTGTATAGTAAAAAATTACTATACAATAGAATTATTATTATTTACAATAAACGAATTTCCGCCTCCCTTCATGAATTATATCTAGCTAAGTCCTATGTACAACAATTTTTACAATATAGAAGCTGTTTAGAAACAAATGTCATCCAGAGAGAAATGTGTCACATTTTGCCTTTCAATAGGTGCGCTTGGTTATTGCACTAGAAAAATCACCTTAATTCACTACTCATGTACAATAATATTTGATATACTAAAAGTAAGTTTTACAATGCAAAAGTCAAATATTGATATTTTGAATTTTAATTATCATGGAAAGGAGCATTGATTGCGACCTAACTTCGTGTGCGCGACATATCGCGCGTGATCGCGCGGTTCAATGAAAAAACGCTAAAGCATTGTGGGTAAGAAGCGCGTCTTTTCAAATTTTCGTCGCTGTTGTGTAACGCGTCTTCACTGATCGCCGATATTTTATCGATTTTTTTCAATTCATACGTTTTAATATGGATCAAGAAACGACAAGTTTGCTCGAAGAAATCGCTAGAGTGGTCAAAGAATGCGAGCAGATATTGGAAGGTATTAATTTTGTTGAGTATTGATACAATTTAATAGTAAACCGAACATACTCTAAATTCGTTACGAACTAAACTCAAAATTCGGCTACTGGTAAGGGGTGGCATCCATACACAACTTGCCACGAGGAACGACGTCAATTTGACGTTGGTGGGTGTGTGGGTTTTTTACTTTGACGTTTTTCCTGTGGCAGTTTGACACTTTTTACAGAATATTTATACAGTATGTGGAACATATAACCATTTTTTTATATCGTACAAAATTATTTTATTAAAATACGCGCTTTAAAACGCAAACCTGTACAAACCTTTCACCAGACAGTAAATCAGGTCTTTAGGTTTATTTTTATTGCCCTCGATTGCTTCTCGATTCAAACAACGTATTATCCCTTGAGATATACTTTATTTTGGTTCGAAATTTATGTCAGAGCTATAGTTCTTGTAAGTAAACATAATTACAAAATTTGGACAAGTTTCATAAATTAGAATAATAAAGGCCTTTTTCAAAGTTGAATTTTTCGTGCGAACATATAAAAGGAACATGTATATCTAAATATTGCAATCCATATAAATTTTGTAAAGTGTAAATATTCGTAATGAAGATAATTTGTGGGTAAAAATAGATTACTGTTATCATGTACAGGGTGTCTAAAAAAAACGCAACCACTCAAATATGCAAGAACATTAATACAGCTCTAAAGCTCAATTCTGTAGATAAGTACCTCTCTGCCTCTGGGAATTGAAAATGGCTCTTAATCCTTCATTTAAAATGCTAAAAGTCATTTTAGCTGAACTGTGGTGCAAACCCGAACAATATTACTATTCTGGCATATTTAAGTGTTGCGTTTTTTTTAAACATCCTGTATAAGAATGCTTAATGAGTCTTAAAGAGGTTTATCATCTCATTATGTACTGTTTGAATTGCATTCGACGCGACCAAAATGCGACGTATGAACTGGGCCTTAAACATTTATACACTTTTGGGTCCCAAAAGGGTGCTTAGGCATTTAAACTCTGACAATTCAAATCTTTCTGGATAATTTAAACAGTTTTTGGGACACCCTGTATACTGCATGTACATACAGTATAATTATCATATTTTCCTTATAATGAGGCATTCAAGATGGTTATCTATGGTTTTGAATTCGGCACACATGAAGTGATGCAATACGACGCATGAAACGGTCCTTAGAGTCCAAACGAGAACAGGAAACAAATGGTTAGACAAAAGGTGAAAACAAAGGGAACAAAGAGCTACGCATGACTGTGTTTTTGTTTACCATATCAAATCCGACCACCTTGAACATGAAATAAATTACCTCAGTTTGTCGAAGCTGCGCTGCTGCAGAGAAGCACCATGTTTTATATGCAAACAATTTGGTATATGGCGGTTCAATAAAGAACCTACTTTGCTTGACAGTATTGTGTACTAAAGGCATATACTAAAGGCTTGCGGTAAATACAACATAGGAAAAGACTACCTAGTTTTGCTGGTAAGTGAAGACGGTAACTATACCGACAATATAATCTTTTATATTTGCAGTTCTTTGTATTATCGCTCACTTTGATAATATTGGCTCAATCAATACGGACTTGAACCAGCGGCCGCAGGGCAGCGACAGGGGCCTAGTATAGGACAATGCAATGTCAATGAGATTTAAAAAGGTATAAAAATGAATATCTGTAGAAGTTTTTCGGGAGTTTTACGTGAAACGGACAACGTATTTATATTCAATATGGCGGATGCCGGGTGATTTCGTTCGAATATGGTTTCCTTCTGTGTGATGGCGCTCGCATGAGACTTTGTTTCGTGGCCTTGCAATTTGGACAGAGGTATAAATACACAATTAATATACTTTTCTACTTGTGTA